>NC_051039.1:18753646-18821146 GCF_904848185.1 Acanthopagrus latus
GCTATTGCTAATTTGCCCCAAGCACTCCTATTGAAAATGAGTTTGACTGTAAACGAAAATACGGTAAATCTTAAAAGTGCTTCTTTCGTCGTAATTATGCTTTTAGATGAAGGTTTGACTCATATACCTTCACAAATTAAGCCTAGGTTGCATTTTGACGAGAGTTTCACTTTAATAAAGGGTCTCTAGTGCATAATTTCACTCTGTCTGGGTTATATCACTTATGTATAGTTGGGCAGATAGGTGACCAGCTACTGGATACCAGTGAGAGTGAATCAGGATAAAACTTGACTTGTGACAAAAATATGACTTCAGCTCCTTGACAAACTTTACAGGGCATACTTTGGAGAACATACAAGTATTAATGAGTGTATTAGATATGCCACACACAAAGAACTGGTAATGCAGTTATATATTTATTTGCATTCACATTGACACAGCACAAACACTCTTGGAAATGTCTGGTCGCTATCATCAATATTTCAAAAGAACATCATCTTCAGCACGGGGGAATGAATAAATAATTGATTAGCCGTCCAGTGGGATTCAATAACTGTGTTATTTGCATGCATGATGTTATGATTTGCTTGGTATACCACTGTGTGAATGTGAGTTTGGTGAGCATGTCTCTCCTGGACCACCTATAAATCACAGCACAGCATCACCTTTAAGTGGCCAGCACTGTGTTTCTCACTCTCTGTACAATAATGTCTCATCTCTGCATCAGCAGAATAAAACAAGGCGATTACTCAGGTAGCTGAAAGATAATGCAATTGGGTGAAGACAATAGACCCTGAGCTGCAAACAGAGGCATATCAAAGCTGACATGGCTGTCAAATTAGGCAGGGAGAAAGACAGAGTTTGTGCTTTGGTATATATACTAGTTAATTTGTGTGTAAGTGTACTGATGTGTGTGAGACAGAGAGAGAGAGAGAGAGAGAGCAGGCAGATGCAGCAGCCTGCTGCAGATAACACAACTGAGCGTCAATTGGAAACCGAGGTTGCTCTTGTCTTCAACCACACGAACACAAACCTATTAGGGCCTCTGTCATTTGGCCTAGTTTCTGCGCCATGATTTCCCTCCATGCCTTTCCCTCTGTTTGATTTCTTCTCTACTCAGCTGCAGGTTTCAAATCTAATCAAATACTTTTAATATGTTTTAATTGGTCTCTCAGTTAAACTTACCAGATTTCACACTGTGCTGGCTGGAGGTTGTAACAGATGTCTGTAAAGGATCAGAATATTTTATTACTTGATATTTTCATTCACAGCTCTCAATTCAATGACCTGTTTCATATCAGCTGTCAGTAATATTTATAACCTCACATCCATCAACTGAAGTTCATGAGAAGATCCAGTAGTAAATGGCATAATATGTCAGTTTGGTTTCTGTGATACATTACTCAGTGTCTTGTAGTTGATCCTTATGTGTCTTGGAGGGCTCTTTGATTTAGATTTTTTTTCTTTTGATTTAGTCCACTTATCTTGTTGAAAGCTATTAAGGTTCTCAGTACTGTACTGACTGCAGTGTACAGCTAGGTTTAAGAAATGCAACAACCATCACACTAATGGTTTAGAACTAGCATGGAAATGACAAATAAGAAAAACAAAACAAAAAAAACCCCAACATCCTGAATAGATGCACTACAAACACAAACAAAATGAAACACTTAACACACAACTCAGACATGATGGGTAATGAGGGCCTTTACTATAACACTGTATATTTAATACAGAGCCAAACACCAATGTTCAGGTTATCCTTATTCAAACTAACAAAAAGTTTATGACCTTGATTTTTTTATGTAAAATTGTTAATGTAATAAGGTGGAAAATGTACAGAGATGAGGGTTCAGTCAACCATAAAATCATAATACAATTCTTTCATTATTTAGTGCAACTTTGAGATAAGCTAGCTGCTGTGTTTCCTGAAAATTTAAACAGTGCCCTCTGTTTTCTGATGTCGATCATCTTGGGGGAAAAATAAAACAACATGAGCTGATTTAAAATTCCATCAGTGACTGAAAGTTTGGGAGTTTGCACAAAAGGCTTTGATGGCTTTCCCAGCAAAATGCTGTTGTTTATCCCTTTGTTAGAGCTGCATAGATGCCGCTTGCACTCTAGTAAGATGTATGCTAGCCACAAAAACATTTCCTGATATGTAGTGGAATCTTATATTCCCACTCTGAATACAATAAATTCAATATGACTGAACGACTGAAAAAGTGAAATATGTTCAGTTCAACATTTTCTCAAATTACAGGCAACCACTGTTCTGTTCACCGTCTGTTCATTTTCTGTTTTGGCTCTGTACAACACATGGCACAGTTGGTAGCATTGGCTGTAAGCCTTACCATAAACACCTTTTGCACTGTACACCTAAACTGCACCCAGCACAGCTGTTCATTTCCGCTGTAAACATTTACATATCCCTAGTTTGAAACCCAGAATTCCAGTATCACATGGCCAGATGTCCATTCTGGCTCCAACAGTGGTATGTCTTGCCACTCTCACACATGGTCACACATGGTCCTTTGCTTCTCTACCTGTGAGTCAGAGTAAATAACAGAATGAGTGAAGGTGCCAGGGTGCTGAAGCGTACCACTGAGCAAAAAAAAAAAAAAAAAAAAAAAAAAATAAACAGAGAAAGGGAGCAGCTTCTGCCAAAGCTCTCAGCACACAGCAAAGCCTTGACAGATGCTAATGTATCTGCTGAGGGCTGAATTATGGAGACAAACACTTATAGGTCTAGCGAGAGAAAGAGGTGGTGACTATTGGATTAGATTTGAGGGGGATAAGGAGTGAGAGATGCCAGGAGGGAAATGGCGAGCACATGAAAGAGAAGGGTGAGAAAAAATGGAGACAAGAACAGAAAAAAACTATTGAAAGGGTCACATAACAGATTCATTTCAAGAGGGTGGATTTACTCAAGTAGTCTACCATATAGAATGAATGTGCAGTGGAAGAGTTGAAGGAGGCATGGACTGATGAAGAAATCTTTTGTTCCACGTTACACTTTATCACCATACAAATTGCCCCTGGCATATTATGACTTGTACACAACAGTTGCCAAAACATGGAATTTAAAATGTTTGCACATACAGTACGTAGTAGGTTAAAAGTTTAGGATGCAGTTGATAATGAATCACCATCCTCTTAGTCATCACAAAGCCTGGCAGCAGAAGTTATCTGCTTGCAGCTCTGCTTGCAACTCATGGACGAAAAAGAAAAGCATGGCATTAGAAAATTAACCATTATTTCCAATTTCACAATTCTTATTTTCTGTGTCTTCTTGTCGGATTCTATCATTGCTCTTTTTCTGTATAATGAAAGTTAATGTGACACTGGCCACTGGCACATATGTTGTTGTTTCTCAAAAACCCAAATGGATTACCAGTAAAATCCTTGTCTTCAGCTAGTTTTACTCTTGTCTTTCTCTTCCAGCTTTCCCTTAACCTTTCCTCAGGGCTGAATTGCAACCATGTGATATTGTAATGTTGAATTATCGGGAAAATAATGGATGACCCCAGGTCAAAACAAGTTAAGTTTGTCTGGAGAAAGTTAAATTCCAAATCACTTAACAGTACTTTTGATTCAAGACATTTTGCTATCTGCCTGAAAAGATAGACAAGACAGCTGTGTGCTACGTTTCTTTCAATGATTGGGAAGAGCAGCTGTTTAACGATGTTCCTTTTCGAAAATTGAGTAAAATCCTGTAGGCTGGGCATTTTCAGTTGCTTAACTAGGAAAATGGACATGCTTGTTGTCACTGAAATAGACTATGACAGTTTCTGCTGCGTTTCCTTCGACACACTGCTCCACTCACTGAAAAGCTCTAGTCTCTATAGTGCAGTACCCTTCAGTGTTGATAGGTCATTACTTGTTAAATGTACCCAATCTGTGCAATGGGGCCCTATAATATATCTAAGTATAATTACCAGTTACCAGTTACTTTTTTCACAGCAACATCAAAGTTACAATTGTGACAAGAAAACTCAGATTTTTCTGAAGGTTTACTTAATAATAATAATAATAATAATAATAATAATAATAATAATAATAATAATAATAATAATAATAATAATAATAATAATAGTGAAGAGTAATCATAATAATGAATAATGAAAGATCCTAAAAACAAAGCAAATGTAAATGCCTAACATCAGCCCAAGATTGTTGTTCAACGTGAATAGCCCTCACATCACCAACTCTATGATCATAGTCATAAACATTTTTTCAGATTTATTTTCTTTATTCTTCTATGAGATTAAGCAGTGTCTAGAGCCTACTCTCCCTCTCTCTCTCGCTCTCTCATACACACGCACACACACACGCACACACACACGCACACACACACGTACACACACACACACATTTGTGAGTGCACCATAGCTGAAATGCACTCTCAGACACATGAACAGTGAAAAGGTCACGTCACACATATTTTCCATCTAAATTCTTGTATAAACCCGCATCTAACGCGCGCGCACACACACACACACACACACACACACACACACACACACACACACACACACACACACACACACACACACACACACACACACACACACACACACACTCTAAACTCAACCTTTCCATCTCTGCCAGTCTTGGTGTGGAACACAACGCTCTGTCACACTAACACGCATGGACGTGGTTGTGGTGAAAGGAACCCCTGCAGCTGTGTGTCTGTCTGAGCTGTGCTGAAGTGGTGAAAGTCGACTGAGAAATGTTTTCTGAGAGATACGCTGACTTCTGTAGGTGGTGGAATGGTAATAAGGGCCACGGCTTGTGTCTCTCAGTTTTGTCAGCATGGTACAGAGGGATGAGTATGGCCTTCATGTTCACATATATGGTGTGTGTGCTCAAAATCAAAAGAGGGGTCATCACTCGTAAATGTCACCATTCAGCTCAGCAGATAGACACTGCATTGTTCATGTGTAATTCAATCTATAATTCTATAATGCTATCAGATGAAGAAAGCAATTGTTTTTCAATTTTGTTAGAAATTATGGTTTTGAAACAGCCGTAGCTATCAGGCCATTTCATCACACTTTCATCAAGAAACAAACACGCACACAGACACACACACATACACACAGACTCACTTGTACACAGATTAGCCTTTCATGCCGCATATGTGTATATGCAGTTTGGTCTCTATTCAAATATTGTTTTTTATTTGTTTGTTTCAAATGCTTTGTGTGTGGGGCAGGGGGGAATTGATGCCAGTTTTTCATCCTCTGTCATCATCGTAAGATAAACTGTGATAACTCAAAGTGACAGAGTGGGAAACAGTGAGAATTAGAGAGGGATAGAAAATAAAAACATAAGAGAAAGAATAAGCGGCGATATCGCAGATGGAGGGGGAGTGCATTTTCTTTAAGAGAGAGAAAGATCTTGTCCACTTTGAATGTGACATCTTCAAAACAATGAGTGCAAATCAAACGAAGCCGCAGCTTTCAGAGGCTCAGTCTGCGAAAGGAGGGGGAAGAAGATGAAGATTGAACTGAGGCTCAACTGTGGAGACACAAAGCACTAGATTACAGCCATACACAGAGTCTTTCTTCATCCTGTCCTCGATCACTTTGAAACAGAGAAACACTCAAAAGAGAAGTGACAGAAACTGTCAGCTTTAATAGGCATTGTAGCTGCTGTCTCTCATTCTTTGTGTCTTTTAATATCCTCTCATCTATTCCATCTGCCTTCATGAAATCCAATTTGCCTCGACATTGCTGGATGAATGGTGAGAAAATGTCAAAACCAGAGGAACAATAAATATTTCAAAAGCTAAATCAAGATTGAGCAAAGTGTTTCCTTTCACCTTAGGCAGCTGGTTCTATTTCTCT
This sequence comes from Acanthopagrus latus, assembly GCF_904848185.1. Lineage (NCBI taxonomy): Eukaryota > Metazoa > Chordata > Actinopteri > Spariformes > Sparidae > Acanthopagrus > Acanthopagrus latus. Next base: position 18,759,499 of record NC_051039.1, read on the forward strand.
TCTGTTTTTTTTTTTTTAATTTATATTCTGTTCTATTCTGTTTGGTTCTGTTCTATCACAGGGAGGTTACTGGGGAAACACTATGGGTGATACTTTCGGTGCATGTTGGAACTAACGTAAACATAGTAAGTGATGCACCAGCTGGACTTTGAAGGCTCTAGAAAACTTAGCTAAGCGGGCTAAGCAATAATAATAGTGTTACCAGTAATGACACAATATAGCCCCCAAACTAGATAGTAATGAATGAATGATGCGTCGTTCCAGTTGCTCTAAGACAGAGGATTAGCGTACTGGTACCCTGCAATGTTTTTCTTGGTAACAGGACACTAATCCCAGTTCTACTCCAGTTTTGTTCTATAGTATTCTATTCTGTACCGTTTTAGTATTTTTGTTCTACTGTTATCTGTTGTTCTAATCCATCTTTTTCTGTTCTGCATGTTCTGTTCCTCCCATCCTATTGTATTCTATTCCATCCTGTTCCACTCCATCCTCTTCCATTCCTGTTCCATCCCATTCTGTTCTATTCTGTAGTGTAGAAAATAGCGTCCTGATCACCCCACTGCATGTGGTCTTACATCTTATTAAGTTGTCTTTTTCATCATTGCCATTCATTGTGTTTACTTTATTGCCAGCGTGATATTTCACTTCCTTCATGCTTCATTTGCTGCATTTTCATTTGCCAAAAACCTACTCCCACCGTACACTTCCATTCCCATTGTGCAGCTTTAAAATGAAAACCCATCCCACTCTTCTCTCTGCACTCAGTCCTGCCATTCTTTAGCTAATGAACAGTGGAGCTTCTGCGCCATAATAATTAAACTGCATGTAATTTGTAGCAATTGAATGTGGGTGTGGAAATGGGTAGCGGCGATGTACTGGAGATTGAAGTGGTAGTGGAGCATTAAGCAGCAGCTACAGCCTGTCTGTCTGTTTGCATGTCTGTCTGGCCACTGAGGAATGAGAGTGGTTGTTTACTGGTGATTGTGTTGTTTCCTTTACCGCAGACAAGAGGGATGCTGAAGTGGACGGGGGAGGATGAAGAATTAGGTGAAGGAGTAAGAATAGGGCATGAAGAGGATGACAAGAGGAAAGTACAAGGGCAAGGAAGAGGATGGAGGAGGCTTAGTAGAGGGTGAGGATGAAGTGGAGGGAGAGGGAGAGTGTGGAGGTGTACAGGTAAACATGTACATCTGTGGATTGATATATGTGTGTGTGCCAGCTGGAGGTTATTATGCATCCATTCCGTCAGTAATGCACAGCCTCTAATTCCCTCCTTAACATGAGGAGCCGAGACAGACTGTGGTGATGATGTTATCTCGAGACAAATTCTGGAGCTGACGGTGAATAATGGGAAACAACAGGCAAGACACCATGACAGCACCCATGGTGATTTTACTAAGGTTTGCGGCTGCATATTCTGAGTCACAGCTGGAAGTCATGTGTTCAGTTAGACTCACTGGGATAGAATATCTCAAACAGAGTTATGAAGCACTGGTGCAACGTCTCCGTAATGCATTATGCGCCATCATCAATTAAAGTCTCGAATCTCTGATTTCCACTCCAGATACAGTTTTCTGTTTAGAGTTTTTCTGTTTAAGTAGCTGTGTGTGTGTGTGTGTGTGTGTGTGTGTGTGTGTGTGTGTGTGTGTGTGTGTGTGTGTGTGTGTGTGTGTGTGTGTGTTTGTGTGTGTGCTCTCGTGACAAAATGACATCGGTCTCCAGTTAATTTAGCTGTGTCAACTGCTATCCAGCAGGCCCTTCTGTCAGCATTCATCAGACCACAAATGGTTTTCTTCTCATGAATATGCAAACACATCCCTCCAGCCAATCGAAACACTATCCTGTTCTGGCACACGTTATAACTCTTGCACGCAGATGCATGATGTTCGTGCGCACTTGCGTGTAAGTCACTCATTGTATTGTGTGCAGCTGCTTAAGGAGACGACTGTATAGAAACACTTACGTACTCATTCCACACGCACACACACAAATGATTGGCGGGCTCACCGCAGGAAGGATTATAGTTCAGAGCTTTCTCACAAACCCACCACATATCAAATGATTGAGAGTTCGCTTCAAGACAGTTTGATTTTCAAAGACAGAGCTCGATCGCGCTTGATATGTGGAGACGGGGAAACGCTTTCAAAGTGCCATAACTCCGCTGCAGGTGAAAACTCATTCCTCACTTCTTTCAGCTGAGTTTTTCCACATCGGATTTCATCATTTTCAAAATGCTATTTTTATGGGATCATGCCATTTATAGTTCGAAGCTGTCAGTACTAATTGTTTGGCACCCTTTGCTTCGCTAATCCAAATCTAAACACCTCTGTAATACGCTGAATCACAGCACACTCATGCTGTCAGGTTAAAGTGGATATTTTCCCTTCATAATTTGTGCTGCTCACATATACCCCTGCTGTAGAGTGTCCTCTCTATGACCTCTGTCCTTTTTTACAAAGATAAACAAACACACATAGTCACACGGGCTGCCAGAACACCTCAGGGCACAATCACACTATTTTAATGGAAGGGCCCCACTGCTTTCAACTCTTTTTTTCTTTTCTTTTTTGATCTGCCAGTATGGTGGAATCTATTATCTATTCAACCCTGCAAACACTACTGTACATGCCTGAGTCATAGACATACTTGCATGCAGTACAATCCCATGCCAGTGCTGCCTCTCCAAGTGTGACTGCTGAGATTTGAGAAGTCATTTTTTGATGAGACAGTTGACACAGACAAATACTGTCCCCAGCCTTTGGTGAAATATGAATTTTTGAAGTTAGTGACATAAAACGGATTTGGTGCAGGGAAGTCATGGCTATTTTGTAATGTGTGACCCCTTCTGTCATTTCCATTACCGTAACGTCAAGCAGAAGGACATGCTGTGGCTTTTTCACAGACTCGCACATAGACGGCCACATACACTGATTTTTAGTACCGCTACATCTGGTTTAATTTCCAGTCACCAATGTTAATTGTTCCCACTGTCAAAACTCTGCTGCTCAGACGTTGAAATTGGTTGGGGGAAAACCGCCAACTCTCGGTGTACCTGCACACACACACACACACACACACACACACACACACATACACACACACACACACACACAGTACATTACAGAAAGTCTCATAGTTTTCAGTGGTCCATTTAGATAGACTAACAAGGATTCTGTTCACGCTTTAAGCATTTCAGTCCTCAGGAGGAATATGATGTGCCGTGACACTAAATATTCAGTCCAATATGGTGGCTAAAGCAGGGCTCTGTGTACGTGTGCATGTGTGTGTATGTGTGTGCGCTGATTTATTCTACCCTATGCTAGTGGGGGAAGCCAAACACAGCATGAAATAGCATGCCAGGAGCTTGGCCCTGTTAGCACGCTGCTTTTACTCTCATTGAATCTTAAGTGTGTATTTATCTTACACAAACACAAACAGGTAGTCACTCAGACGGTACAGCAGCTCTGTGCTGGATTCATGACTGAAGGCCCAAAAACAACTTTTGTTTGATCTCTTGAGATAAGTTCTGCCTTCATGCACAGTAAACAACTTGCAGCGCTAGGCTAATTTAAGTACATATTTGGTTATTTGGTGCCAATTTAGAAGTCTTCACTCTTCAAACTTTTTTTTTTTTTCATTATTATTATCCACATTAGGATTTTCTTGAGATCAAAGCTGCCATTACTGCATGTTAGGAACTGCAGGGCAGTGACACATAAATCAACTTTTACATAATAAATACACACCCTGAATAAGATAAGAAATTTAAACATTAATTATTTCATTAACAAATAACTGGCCCACACTGCATTATACAACTCAAATCCTCAAAAAGTTGGAGAGCTGTGTTAAACATGTATGAAAACAGAATGCAATCATTTGTACACAGACTGTTTTCATTGAGTTTGCTAATCACTTCCTACTTTTGTTATGATCATTAAAAAATTGACAGACTGATTACCTTCTCTAATATTTTGTAAAAGAAAAGGCTTTTCTTCGTCACAAATATATATGACTTTCGATAAACACAGAATTATCCTATTACAGACAATGAGCATATCCCTAAGAGAAAAATAGTGTACTGTAGCCTATATAAAAATACATTTTCAATATAATAATCAGTGCAGCTTGCATTTCAACACATTATGGACCTATCAGCTCTCATGCTAAAACATGGCTACTTACCTACCCGCATTCATCAAAGTGCCCAAAACTTCTGTTTTAGTTTCACTGTAGAGCGGCGGTATGGCTGTGTCATTGAAGTAATGCTGAGATGGTATTTTGTATCTTGGCTCTAGAGTGAACACCATCATCTGAAAACCGACGTTCTCCACAACTGAATACAGTCTTAAATCCAATGCAATAAAACTTGCAATGGATCTCCCAACTCTGGGTGGTATTTTGTAAGGTGGTTTCTCAAATTAGTTGTGTTGCCGAAGTATTTAAGTTGAGTTCCACGCACCTCACAAACTGTGTAGGTCTTGTCAGTTCTCCCCTCGACTTCATGGAACTCAAAATGCTGCCATACAGTAGCTTTCAAAGAAGTCGGTGCTGGTCTTATAGGCTTGGTGCTAGCCATTGCAGCCAACAACTCGCACATGTGTGTTCGGTGTGCATGCGTGTACAGCAGAGAATCAGCAGGCACTTTCTGTAGCACTCTGCAGCAGGCGAACTGAATGTTGCTGCAGGTGAACTGAATGTTTCAGTGGGCGAACTTTTTTTTAGTTTTAAAATTCCTATTATTAAGGTATCTGCATCGTGACATAATCATTCTAGAGAGAACCACGATGCAGCAAAGAATCAAACATTTTTCCCACACCTAGATATTGGTGCTGATATAGAAAAAGCGATATCGACGATTCCTAGTCTCTGTACTGTTTTCGGTTAGAACAGAGTGAGGATCACATTCTGTTCTACGCATCCTTTACACATTGTCCCACCAATGTTTTTGGCACTGGATTTTAATTGGCCCAACTCACAAATTAAGTCAACTCACTAAAACATTTCCATTGCCTGATGCCTTTGGCTAGATCGTTGGCTCAAACATGCCAAATTTTGTATTTTATTCCTTGAGGCAACCATTACTATTAGAAGTTGTAATAGTAATGGTTACAACTCAGATGTTAATAAACCTGAATGAACTTCAATGCACTTTTAAATCAAAATTAAACCATCTGAGACTCAGTGAGTAGCCTGGCTATTTCTATAAAGCTACTAATGTCACCAGGTCAGATAGAATTAAAACGTTACGTGGTAAAGTGCTGATGGTGAATCTAGGGGCTTCAGCATGAGAAAAAAAAAAAAGCTGATCTGTACAACACTTAAAATAAAGTTTAAAGAAATAAAGTTTACTTTGTTTTATACCATAATCCTGTTACAGTTATTAAACTGATATTTCCATAACTAGACACATTACCTAATTGCCAGATGTCCTGCAAACAGCTGTGTTTAAATGAGTAAAATAGTATTAAAAATACCTTGCTGGTATTTTTCATCTTGCGAACCAAATGCATGCACTGGTAACATTGTCAAAAATAGCAAAATATAGCTATACATACTTACTCTGAATATTTTAAACAGCTTCAAGAGAGGTCAACAGAATCAACAACAAATGACAGTTCCTTGTAGCTGCTGGAAACATCAGTGTGTCATAGTGCAAGGGAAATAACCCCCTTGCCGACAAGTAATGGAATATTTATCATGCATGTTTATGATGGCATTTGCAATGGTAATTTTCCAAATGTACTTTGAAATGTGTGTTCATAGAGGCTGAAATAGATTTTACTGGGTTGAACAGAAGGTAAACATGGGGACAGCACCATCAGCTCATAATCAGGAAGGCTTCTCTAACATATGGAAAATATTGTCAGTGCTGTGGATATTAACAGTAATGGGAGGCAGATGTCAAAAACCTGTTTTCAATCTTAGAACTCTTACATGGATGGCTGTGACATCTGGCTTTTTCTCCTTTATATTGAAGACTGGTCAGTTTCAGTTACTTGGTCTGTTGCAGGATCAGAGGTGTCAGTTTTGTTCTCTGCTATAAGTGGACTTTTTCTTATTAGACCCATATTCTTAGACTTCCTTGCTCCACAGATTGAAATATCAATTATGGCTGCAGTCCAGAAACTTTCTAATTCCACTTTGGCCCTTTTTATTTCACTCCATTTACATTTGGCTCTTTCGTGTTTAGTCAGGTCAATGTGATTAGCAAGTAAATGACTTTTCTGTCCCCTTGAAGCTGAATCATATTTTTTTTTCTGATATCAAAGCTGTTATTGTATTGAAATTTGCAGTCAGAATAATAAATCGCCCAAACAATAGGATAAGTCCTGCAACACTGAGAGGCCAGTGAGAGCTCCGGTGGTAAGTGGTGGTAATTCCCATAAAATCTGTTAAACATGCTCTTCTTTACATTTGGGGTATTTCTGCAATGGGTTTTCTGTGTGTGAGTGAGTGTGCATATGTGCATGTGTTTCTAACAGTGTTTCTTCTTTTTGACTCGACTGCCCTTTGAGCTCGAGCAGGTCAAACAGTCTTTGTCTCTGCAGTTCCATTCATCTTCTTTCATGTTCTGTCCATTACCTACAATATCCGTAGTCGCAGTGTCCTTCACTCGCAAATAATCAATTATGCCGGTGAGATCTAAATTAGGTTTTATTTAATTAGGGAAGACAACGGCAGTCATTTCCTATGTTATGGTATAATTTGCGTAAGCCATTTGAATATTGGCACTTGTCCTTTAAATTGTTTTTTGGTGACTACAGTCAAGCACCTTAAAAAGGTTTCTGTCATTGAGCTTCACAATGAAATCATAAAAAGGGTCAGCTTTTCAAAGGCAGACCTCATTTATTACAGCTGGTCATTAGCCATAAATGGGAGTGCAGCTGCGGTGGCAAAATTTTGACACATAGATTGGTCAAGAAACAAAGACCAGTGGAGAACAGTTAACCCCCTGTCCCAAAATCACATTTGATACATTAGACTGTATGAAAGATCTATTTGTGACCTTTTTGGAACTCATACATTAATAATTGTAATATCACTATAATAAATATAATAATATAATAAATCAGTATTTTCTCAGCATGGACATTCCTTCACTATGCTTGACCCTTAACATAGATGTGATCCATTATCAGCCAATCACAAAGATGTCATCAGAGTGACCCACCGGCGCACTCTGACACAGCAATTCATCACAGGCAAAGGACATGACACTGTCAGTCTAAGACGAACACATCTGTCACTGAGGCAATAAGTCACTGAACTTAGGATTCCTTCAGCTGTTGCTAGAAATCGAGGCAGACAATGACCTTGCACTGGAGCTGTTAGGCACTGGAGCCCATTGGCTGTAATTGCCTGTCAAGCAGCAGACATGAGGTGTGACAGAGTGGTCGGACAGTGTAATCCAGGTGTTTGCGGTGTCGATGTGGGCCGATGTGGGTCCTCTGATGATAGGTTAGACGAAAACATTTACAGCTTTGTGTCCCCTATATCCCAAGCATTATCTTATGGACTATTTGCTGCATTACATTATGTTTGATTACAGAAGATAATAGAACTGGATGGACTCCCCACAGGTTCTCTTTACTTCACATTATAATATGTGACAGTCTTTGGATTGTTTTGATGTATTATCAGAGTTACACTAGCATTTTACTTTAAAATGCATACAGAGTGTACATACTTGTATCAGCTTTCAATTACCAAAACATATATTATGTATTTTGACTCTGAATTGGAAGTCTTTAAGAATGTCAGATTTAGTTTGAATACCTTATCCAGGGATTAGTTTACCGCAGTCCGTGGGAGTTAGATAGTCAGTTAGCTGTGAGATGAAGACAGGCTTCACACCTCTAACTTCTTAGTGAGGTAACCAGCTCCTTTTACCTCTTTGACATTATCAAGTTCCTTGTTCTTTCCTTCCAACTTTTAGCGTCTTAAAGTGTGTAGATAAAGTTGGTGATGTAACGATCAAGCATGTTAGCAGTGTGTTTTCCTTACATTTTCGTGTGCCCATATCCAATATAAAGTAGTCTTTGATTGTTTTTACAGAACCCAGTGGCTTGTAGGAATATGAAGGATGATGTAGCAGAAGATCTGTTGTACTAGCGCTTTGGATGCCAAGCACCTCTTACTACATCTGTTTAGTGCCTTTATCCAGTATGTGTGTTAAAAAAAGTGGGGGACAAAGGGTAAACTGCACCATTTACAATATATTGAATAGATTAGTTCTGCAAAGACACAAAATGAAAAGCTTTCCATCTGTGTCTCTACCTTTCACTCACTTTCCTCATTTCAGAGCCATTATGAGTTGAATTCAGACACTCTGACACTGGCAGGGGTGCTATAATTATTCTAATGAAGTCTTATATACCTTTAAACAAGTCACAGAGTATTTTTCTAAGTATCTCCCTCATTGGCTCTGGAGCTGCAGCTGTGTGTGCAAGCTTATGTGTTAAGATGAACCTTTCAACTCTGATGACCAGTGATTAATCTCTCACACAACACACAACTACATGTGCAGCCCCTCCTTGACATCGATGGATAGCCAGGTCTGCTATAATAGGTGAAAGAAATAAATTGGCCATCACACATACACAGACGGGGAAACAGAGCCCTGGCATAATTAGTTCCTGGCTTTTCATAACTCATAGTCTTTGTGGACGTCTCCTTCTCATATCAAAGGGTATCAAAGGATATAAAATAAGCCCATATTCAGACACCAGACTCCAGAGTGTCTGGGTATCTGGCCTTGACAAAAGCCAGTTTATGACAAGAGATCAGAATAAGGCACTGGACGATGTGCACTGCTGTTGGCAGAGGAAATGAGAGATCAAGCTTAAGATATGCAGGTTAAAGACTGAGATAATCAATCTGTTGGCTTTTTAGACTTGAAGAATGAAAATTAACACACAGGCACAAGTGAGGAGGAGCTGCTCTAATGAGGTTAAACTGGTATCATGGTAGGGGTGGTCTTTCTTGTAAGGAAAATGGTCATTTTTAGAAATCAGGGACTCTGAGCAGAGTGGATGATTAATGCAGCTGCAGAAAATAACAATTAATGGCTTTAAGTCAACTCAAAGCAAAAACAAGGGAATTAATGAAAAAAGTAAAAGTTTGACAAACAAAATAAAAAAAAATGTCTTTAATAACAATTGATTTATATTAAGCCCAACCGAAATTTAACAGTTTTTTTTTTTTTTTCTCAGACAGCACGCATCTGCTCTGTAAATCACTTTCCCCTTTGAAGAGAAAAATCCCTCGGTTTAGCATTAATTAGATATTGTATTTTTGCCATCCCATCGCAATATAAGTTGTGATAAGTGGAAAAGATCATTTTTGCAGTTTTCATTTTCACTGAAAACAGAGTCATGATAATGTGATGTTGGTTGGGGTTCGTACCCAGCAAACATGTTTTTCTTCCATCGAGAGAACAAGATTTGTAATCCAGGGCATCTGCCCACCACTACAGTACTTGTAATGCTCGTTAGTCACACATTTGACCATGATCAAACACTAGCAAAGGAAGAAAGGGACTCGCTCCTTCATTTCCCCAAACACCTTTTTCTTCCAAAGAATTATTACAAAATATTAACAACACATAAACAGAAAATGTTTACATTGTATTTTGATTAGAAAAAGAAGTAACTAATTGTGATGTCAGTTGATAACCAACTTTTTGTACACATTATGGGGACAATAACATTGAAAGGCTTTATAAAGCCTCAGTTTGTATAACTGTCATGTTTTATTAAGAACAAGGACGCAGGTTAATTTCTGTTTAAAAAAACATGCCTTGTGCAATCATTGTTTTTTAATTACATGAATTAGGGGACGTTCCTTGTTGGCTGCCTCAAATATTAATTAATGATGACGGCTGGAAAACTGATTTAATCAGTGAGGTAACATCAGCAAACTGCTCTACAAACACAAAAGATCAAACTGTTATGACTCACTTTTCTTTGGATACAGATACCTCACTACTGTTTTATGGCATGTTTGGATTTCCTTCTTAAATTTTCATTGATGTCTTCCTTTACTTCCATTTGGATTATTGGCCATGACAAAATAAAAAAAATTAAGAAAATAAATAAAAATAAAAAAAAAAGATTGTGTAGATACATTCATACATCTCTCCATTAATAATCAAATGCTCTTTAAAGATGTTTAAATTCCATCTTTTTAGTCATAAAACACTTGTTTGGTACAAATGAGTAGAGACTTTGCTTTTGATCGGCATTGCCATGAAGTGCATATAGGCCGTTTTCCAAAACAAGAATCCAGCCAAAATCAACGACAGTATTTTGAGCCAGAGGAGCTGTAGGATTTGTGATTAATGTGCATGATGTTCAACAAGTTGGTAATTTACTTCCCACCTTCAGATTTTTATTCTCCTTCTGTGTGTCTCTCCATTCAGTGCTGGGAGGCGTGGAGTCACGTGGTGTGCTGAGGAAGATCAGTGACATGCTTGAGGTTATTCTGAAGAGGATGGACAGTCTGTCCAAACTCGACAACACCTCCACCACCGACGCGCGGCGCCTGGATGAGCTCAGCTCTGCAATCAACAGGTATGCTCAGTTTTTCCTTCATTTAACACTTCGATTGCAAGTCATTACTAACTGCTTTAATCATTAAAACTCATATTAAATCAATCATAATTCCCACCAAAATGAGATGAAATAATTTATTTCAAATGTAAGGGTCATCCAAGTTTGATACCTCTACTTTTGATGCCTCTCTTCCAGATTGGGGTTTTCTATCTGATTGTACTGAATGTATCTCAGGAATGCCCAGAGGAAATTTCTTGAGATTTGGCTCACACATTGACTTGGATTTGAGGTTGAACTGATTATAATTTGGTAATCAGTCAACAGTCAAGATCACTATGACCTCACAAAACACATTTTTGTCATAACTCAAGATAGATGGGACAAGTGATGAGTGGATTACGTGTTAATTGTCAACTTCACTCTGATATCATAACTTTTTGCAAAAACACTTTTTCAGAAAATAGACACTAATCTTGGGTTCCCACCTAAAAAAACTGTATTGATCTTCTGTGCTACTGGTTTGAAAATGTATGTGAAGCATCAACATTTTACAATTTGTAACTTATTATTGTTTTGTTGGCCAAGCATGTAAACTAGTGATCGACAGATACACTGACCAGACGATATTATCGTCCGATTTCTGCGTGTATCGGCATCGGCCAATGCAGGCTGCTGCATTCGTCAATCCGGCATTATTTGCAGACAGGCGTCCACAGGCAACACGGTGTTGCTGGAGACACTGCAGTGCAGAATGTATATGAGTGTACACAGAGTTTACTAAAAAGAGAGTTTTTGGACAACTCACATTAGCAGATGTTTCCTCCGCTCGCCGCCGTCCTGCCCGTGAGAAGTGTCAGTCTCCAAATGCAACACAACATGGAGGAGAGTTAAGGTGGACCGCTCCAACTCTGTGTACTCAAACAATGTTCTCAATGCTCACGTTCATGTGTAGAGACCCTGGTGATATTACAAGCAAAGTTTCATGCTGTGTCGAGCCTTCTTAGTATTTTAGAAATAGCCATTTTGATGCTATCGCTAATTTGCCCTGATCACTCCCACTGAAAATGAGTTTGACCCAAAATAAAATACAGTAAATCTTAGAAGTGCCTCTTTTGTTGTAATTATGCTTTTACATGAAGGTTGGACTCATATACATTCACAAAACATGCCTAGGTTGTTTCACTTTAAACTAATACAGCCATATATTACATGCCTTATTCTTCTTCCTGTGAAAACACCAAATCATATTAAGCTATAGTTAAAAAAATCACGTAAATTGAAATTACAATATAAACGGTTGCCAACATAGAGATAATGCACTTTTGTCCGGTCTTTCATGGTGCAGCACCAGGAGTGCTTTGGCTGGCTCAGGTGTGTAAAAACAGAGAGCAGCTGGTAGAGCTTTGTACAATTTCCCTTTATAAAAGAGAGACATGAAATATTATAATGACACCTTCAAATTTAAGAGGTATTCCTCATTGTCATTCAAACCGTACATCACATCTTTGTCTCCACTGTAGTCATGACTTCTATCTGCTCTCCTCTTTACTCCTCACCTTATTGGATTTTACTGTCATCTTCACTCTTCATTTTTGCTTGTGGAAATTGCCGCCTATTACCTCAAAATCACTGCTGCAAACAGACGAGGCTTGTATGACCTTGCCGCTGCTGCCTTTATCAAACCGCTCCTCTCTTTGCCCCGTTAGTATCAAAACATCCAATTTGTCTTTTCTATCTAACGTTCTCTTCATTCTGACTGCTTTCATTTTCAAACGGCCTGACTAAAGTCGGTGCAGCGGGAGTGATGTGATACACACTGACAGAAATCCCCTCACTTCCTCAAACCTTGTTAAATGATCCCAGATAAGCACTCAGGTTCAAATGTGCACAGAGGCACTAGAGCAGAAGGATGGAGCGATTAATACGGTCTGGCGTCGGTGTTAACTGCAATCAATGTCTAGTAATGGGCTGTTTAATGTGGGGGAAGTCATTCTAGTCTTAGGCCATGACTGGGAGGAAGTGTCCTGCTAAGGGTGTAACTGCCTATTGTCAGGGACTCTTAGATGGTACATGCATATGTTACAGTAACAGAAATCAATTTCTAATTATTGCCTTGAAGGGGGTAGTTGGGGATGGATAGAGGGTTATGGTCAGGGTGTAATAAGGGTCAAGCACAACAGCTGAAATCAATGTTGTGTGACTTTCTTGTTTAAAATATGAGTAATGAAGAGTTTTCAGCCTGCCACTTGGAGAACAAACAGATAGTATATTCCAGTGTCTCTTTAAATTAGTTTAAAATGTAGTAACCAATTACTTCATTTTTCTATAATGGAAATGACTAGAATGACACTCACTGGAGTGCCGACATCCAACAAGACTCAGCAATCCCCTTTGATTCAATCAAGTCTATTGTGATATCAAACTTTATAGCCCTGTATCACTCTGAATTTAAACCACCCTTAACTGCTTAATCATCTTTTCATCAGACATTGGTGCTGCATTAAATTGTTCACTCTCAAATATACCAGCCATATGAAGATACCAGATGATTACTTGAGAAATTAACAAATATGTCTAAAAATGCTGCCAAACATAAAGTTAAAGAAAGGGAACTGGATCTGTCATATATCCATTTACACCAAAGGTTGAAGGGCTCTATTCTAGGCTCAGACCCATCCTCCATCCAAGTTTAATGAAAAAGTATGCAATAGTTTTTGTGCAATCCTTCTGACAAACTGATCAACAAACCAACCAACAAAGGAACATGGGTGACAACCTATCCTCCTTGGGGGAGGTAATCATTTCAGCACAAGGAACATAAAATAGTTTTTTCTTTAAGGGGGCTCTATGTAACAGTTTGTTTCATTGTCTACTTATCAATCACTTTTTAATGGCCATATGTGTACAGATTGTAAGGTGATGTTAAAAAAAGAGATCCTCCTCATCTCTCTGTGTCATATACAAGCCTGTGGACAATTGATTGAGTCAATAAATGCTGCTGGAGTGTGGATTTATTTGTGAAGGATTTGGGTCAGATTTTCTGATGGAGGTGACTTAATGCAAGTTCTCCAGTGTTTTTTTCTCAGTGTGTGTCTTTGCTCTGCTAAAAGAACACAACAGTACCTAATATTAGCCAAGAAATGGAGTCTGACCATAAACTAGCTGCTGACATCCTGCACAGCAGAGAAGCTCCACAGAGCATCTTAAAAGATTTAACATTTTTTGCATTAAAATGTCTTAAAACAACTAGACCGTTATTGTAGATTTTGTTGAGTTGTGCACTTATCCCCAAATACCAAAAAATGTTAAAACCGAAAGAAATCAGTCATTTTATTAAAGATAATGGTGCGTTTTATAAGGTTGCCTACTTTTATAACTTCCAGGAGAGTGAGGAACGCAGTCAGCAAAGGAGTCTAAACCTGATGTGAATACGAATTTAAAACAATACCTCATCCATTAACATTTACATTTAACAACCATTAACTGATTTTCATTGGCTATCATGGATGTTTAACAAAGAAGACAATAACTCCCGTAATCCCACGCTAATTACGTATTTGAGAGACCCCTCACTTCAGAAAATGTATACTGTGAGTTTTAACTGAGCATGAATCATTATCGCCCAAAAATACCAGCACATGTCATGCCAAGTTCACAATGTCGGAGTGGATGACAGAGATGGGGAGGATCCCCATGACGATGTTCATGCCTTTGACTTATTCAGAATGGTAATTGACAGGGTTTGCATTAGCCCTCTCTTTTAATTTTCACATCAATTGAATAGCGCTGCATGTTTTATAAGCAGAGTTGGTCTTGGGGGCGTAAAATACAGTGTGCATGATCAAACTTGTGTTATATTAAGGGTTAGTTGTGGTGCTGGAATGGCACAGGGGGATAAAAAGCACTTAGCCACTGCTGCATAACCCCAGCAGCAGTGCCTTCAGCTTGGCTAGGTGCCCCATTACCATTACATTGAAGCTATTACCCACATTTGTAGCAGAGATTACAATGCTTTAGTTACTCTAAAGGCAAGGTCTAATTTCAAGTTGTTCACATTTATTTGTTCACCCTCTCTGTGCACCCCTAATGACAATAATGATTTCTGGTTTAATCATTTCTGAGAGGGATTTTTTTACATTCAAAATAATTTTACATCTTCTGGGAAATAATACATTTACATAAGCTGTAGCTGTGAAGAAAACTCTAAATAAGCCAGTCTAACAGAATATGCAATTACACTGACAAAATTGGCCATAATATACTGCTTAAAGCCTCGGCCCACTACTGGTTTGCTTCGTTTACACTCTGATTCTCTGGAACGAAGTAGATCTAAGCTTCGAAAGAAGGAACTAAAAATGTGAGACTTATAAACATGAGTTGCATTTCAATGCTTCTCTAAAATGATGTTTTTACAAATTGAACCAAGCCATGACATGTTTTGATGGCTTATAAAGAGTAAACATCCGACTCCCCACAGAGACCAAACATCACTGAGAGAGTGAAAGAAAACTTCCTCCGAGCTCAGAGAAAGGCGCCCAAACTTGTGCGACAACAACTTCACCTTTCTTTGTTTAATTCTTAAATGGATTCTACCTCAACATTATTTTCTTTTACAGCAGCGTTCTGTGAACAATACAAAATCAAAATCAGAAGACACTGTGAAAAAAAAAAGAAAAAGAAAAGAAAAATCAATTTTATTACAGTACTGTGTTATTTGGTCTGAACTCAATGGATCCTTGGACCGTAGCAGCGATTATAGCCAGAGTGAACGTTTTGATTCAGGAAGAAGAATGAAAAGAGTATTGACGAAAGAAACTGTGGTGGGCACTTACAAACACACACAGACACGCACTTATTGTCTTGATGAGTTTCCATTAATGGCTCCCTGCTGAAGGAGGAGAATAAAATGTATTTAATGAGTCTCTTGTGTGTGTTTAAATGTGTCGTGCATGTGTGTGTGTGTATGTGAAGTGGTTCATTTGAGGTAATACTTGTTAAAGCTAGTCTGGGCGTGAGACCAGGGCACAGACCTCTGGCTAAGGACATAGCCTGCAGGATTAATGACCACACACATGCGCACACACACACACACACACACATGCACACACACAACACACACACACAGATGCACGGCACACACACACTAAAGGGATGACCTAAGTCTCTCTTTAGTCCAATAATTTTCATTCCATCATTCGTTTTCTGCTCTGTTCCTGCCGCCATCTCTTCATCTCTTATTAACCTTTATTCTATCTTCCTTTCCTTTCTTGGCCTCTGTCCCTTTTAACTAACATTTCTTACTGAGCTCTCTTTTCGTCTCTCACACATGTGAGTGAGTGTGTGAAAAACGTGGTCGTGTATGAGTGACGTGGCGGAGTGTAATTTTTGCCAACAGGCATAGGAGCAAATGGGATGAGAGAGCTTTATAAAAACACATCCTAAATCCAGGCAAGTCAGGCACGCATTCACAGAAAGACACACGCACACGCACACACACACACACACACACACACACACACACAGACAGGGTGGGAGTCTCATCTTCGTGTGAGCTTCATTGGTGCTGACACACTCCCGTGTAGCAGGGAATGGGACTTGATGTCTGAGGCTCCAGCCTGTGATTCGCCCACAGGGCAGCCACTCGTTAGAGCAGAAAACGGAGGGAGAATAACGCGGGAGGTAGAGAGGGACAGCGACAACAAAGAGCCTGAGAAAATGAGGGAGGGAGATGAACGAGGGGGATAGGACGCGCAGTTGATTCACTTCGTTTCACTGTGCAGCGGATGAGAGGGGAGATTGGTAAGTCTCCCCCCAGGCGTACGCTTGCTGAATATCACTGCCCTGGCTTGGCTTTACCTATTTCTCCCCCCTTAAGCACCCATCTAAGCTCCGTCAGTAACAACCTTTATCCCAGGAGGCTTTCTTTTCCACAGCACTCAAGTCAATGTCATACTGCAGCTCTGCTGGAAGTAGCCAGCAAAGGGGACACTTCGATTCTTCTTGCACTTGATTTGTCTTAATTTCAGTTGCTCTGTGCATAGATCAGCAGGAAAAATAAACAATGCTGTTCAAACCTAATTCTCTGTGCCACTGTATGAGGGATGCACTGATAGTTTGGTCAAACATCGGTATCGACCCTTAGAGCCTTGTTGATTACTGTTGGCCTATCGGGGAATATGATGAAATTCACCGGTAGCTGTGGCAAATGTTTATCTGATTTGTGTGTTGGGACATTTATGAGCTATTGCCTCATAAGTTTGGCTATAGGCCATGTAAGTAAATGCTGAATCTCATAATTGAGTAGGTAAAAGGCTTTCGAAGCGGTTACCTTTCAAAAAAGAATCTTTTTCATGTTCAAGAAGTTGACATTAAAGGTTGTTTTATAAATATATTTAAGTGGGTTTGTACTCTTCCAAAGACAGTGTTGCTACAAAAACAATAAAACTCCTGTTTCAGCATCATTGTCCAAATCGTTATTTGTTTTGTTGTTATTTGATACTTTAACACCACGACTAGGAGGTCAGAATAAGTAAGGATGCACCCTGAAACATCAGCCATCAAACAAACCAACAAGCTGACATTCTCACACCATGTCATGTATTTCCTGCTCTCGACAGCTACTGTTGATGAGATACTGCCAGAGCTGTCCTCTTCCCTTAAGAAGATGAGCTTATTAGACAGCGAGGGAGGGAGAAAATTGAGGAGAACACGACAACACATTGTATACTTAGAAAAATCTCCCTCCAGATGTAATTGATTTTCTCTCTCTGTTTCTTCTTTACACAGTGTTCCACTTCTGCTTGGCATCTGTCAGTGGATTTCCTTCTGTTGTTTCTTCTCCCCCTATACTCTCCTCCCGTTTTGTCTTCACTTTGCGCTTCCTTATTTCTGTTTTGTTTCGCTCATTTGTAAAAGAGCCAACTGTCTACATTCATCAAAAGGAAGGAAGTTTCATTGCAAGGAGCGCACAACAGTGGGCCATCAAATATGCATATCCCTGTATTCTTTGATCATAATTATCATCTAATGTTTTAGTCAAGCTGTTTTGTTGGCTTCCACACGAAGGGGCCCAGGATCTCTTCATTTTGTCATTTCTCTCTCTTAACATTAAGGTCCCCCTGTTTCTCTGGGTGTGTTTGCTGTACATGGTTGATTTTCTCTTCATTTTCTACATGCTTTTATTCCAGTCCTTCCTTGACTCTCCCACTGTATGTTTCCCTGGCTGTCTTTTTTGTTCTTGCCCTCTTTAGATCCCATTCTGCAATTCTCTCTCCTCTGTTTTTCAGCCTTTCATCCATTCCCTGCCCCAGTCTGTCCTTCTAAGACTCTCTTTCTCATCCTCTGTGTGTTCATCTCTTGGGAGACGTCACATTGTAGCAGGCATCAGAGGTGAGATTAGAAGGTTAGGTCTTATAGAGGCTGACCTGCACAGTCACAGACAAGCCCCTCAAAGAGAGCGTTACAGTAACAGGGGTTACTCAGTTTACCAAACAAAGGTTTTGTCCTTCAGGCCAAATACATGGCAACTTTTTATAGGATGGGTACCGTGGCAGCTGTAATCCTCTACAGCAACGTTTGTCTAATGCTCCATGTAACAATATAAATGTTTTAATATAATTTTATAGCCTAATAAAATGCTGGATCTCATTATAAAACAATATTAGGTAATAGCTTTCACTAACGTTGATGCTGTATTCACCTCACTGAAATTGGTGTCAGTTCTGTCATATAATTTTATTCAGATAGTATTTTCTGCTTTTGGAAGGTGAGCAATGTGCCATTTGTTCCACTAAACAACCAAGTTGATGGAAATGAAAACATCATCGGTTGTTTTTTCCCACCACATTGGTGGTGCGCGATGGGAGGTGCACCTCTGTTGAAGAGTGTGACGCAACTGGGATGTTGATCAGCACCTTTAAATCTGAGGCCACACTACTCTGCTGGAAAACAGTGACTTGTCCCCCTCAGGGTTTGAAGAGATTCACTACAAATTAAGGAGTTTAAGTATCTTATTGTCTTGATTACTTGTGTGAATGAGATGGAGATCAACGGGCAGACTGATAATCAGACTGTCATAGTGACCCGTGAATTGATCCTCAAGAAAAAAATATTCATTTACTAGTTCATCTGTTCCAACCTTCACCTATGTTCATAAGCTTGGGGAAATGTACTGAATAATGAGGTCATAGAGAGAAACTACCCAAATGATATATCAACTATCTCCGCAGGACTGAGGTTACTCCAGAGATTTGGTGAGAACTTCATGTATACAGAAGAACTCAGAGTAAACGTGTGTAGATCCTTCTGATTGAAGACGGTTGATTACGGGGATTTGGACTTGTCCTGCACACCTCTCTGTGGAGGTATTCTCGGTTCCATTTGGCCCAGGAATGCCTTGGCATTTCTCCTGAGGAGCTGGAGGACATTGATTAGGGAGACAGATGTATGAGCTACCTTGCCACAGCTGTCAAGCACAGATATGTGTGAAAAAATGATGGATGGAGCTATGGCAAACATAGCTGAGAATAACTTTATTTGTCCCCAGATGGCAATTGGTTTCACGGCAGTGAAACAGAAACACACACATTTCAGTACATTTATTTGGCTGACGATTTTATGCAAAGCAAGTAGCAAATATATTGACACAAACCAAAATTGCAAGAGTCATGCAAGTTCATCAGCTTCATTAAATAAGCTGAACTGCTTGAAGTGAACTTGTAAGAAACAATAAGAGCAAGATATGTTTTTGCTGTTGTTGTTGGTTTGTGACTTCTTTCCATGGGCCAAGATGCAGTCTGAAAAGATGAGTTTTTTTATTTGTAGAGTTTCTGCAGTCCTGGTATCAGCAGGGAGCTCATTCCATCATTGTTCGGCATGGACAACAAACAGTTGTGATTTTGTTGAGCAGTAGGAGGGCTGTCTTTGTAGCGATGGAGTCGCCAGTCATTTGACAGAAGAGAAGATTAGTGGAGGGGCTTGCATGTGTGATTTGAACCTGTCCTGGATGAAGGGTAGACCTGAGCCGTTTGCAGCACAGTACCAGTGATTTGAATCGGATTTGAGCAGCCACCAATACCCGTTGCAGGTTTGAGAGCAGCTTTGTAGTGTGGGAGAGCCTGGTGGCACGTGCAAGCACAGTAGTCTAGGTGCGAGACAAGACAAGATCCTGGATTAGAACCTGGTGAGGAACAGACATTTCCTTCTAATGCTGTGGTGCATGAATCTGCAGGAGCATCTTGTCCCGGCAATATTGGCAGCAAAGGACTGTGTCACACCTAGTTTCCTTACAGGCTGAGCCAGGGACGCCACAGAGTTATGACTTCCCTGGAAGGAGGAGCAGCTCGGTCTTGTCAAGATTGAGCTTCAGGTGTTGTGTAAACATCCACTGCAATATGTCAGCCTGTGCACTGCCACGCGGGTTCCAGACTGGGGAAAAGACAGAATTACATTAAAAAAACATCATATAAAGATAAGGTAGACATTCTGAGTTACAGCAGCTAAATCATGATTAAGAATGAAATCATAACCTTAAAATGCAGATTTCGAATGAGAACCTCAAAAAGTTAATTTGTTTTGGCTCATTTATTGAAAGATTGCATTGCATTCTATCTGTTAGTTTTTGCTAATGGAAGTCTTGATAAATAAAATCCTAAATGATTTAATGTACGCCACACATTCAGAGATGCATTTCTACATATGTAAAAGCTTTATTTTATGCAAATTTAAAAAAAAAAAAACTGAATGTAACATCGGCTTCACATTTCTGCAGATTGTCTAACATCGAGGAAGCTGTTGCCCCTGAAAAATACATGCACTATAGAATAATGGCTTCTCTGTTTTAGTAAACATATTAAACTGAGTGGAAAAACACTTAGTGATGCTTTCAAGTGACTTCTTTTGACTTTTATGGCTGCCTCCTTTTATAATTTTAGCTCATGCAGCCGCCATTGGAATGTATTTATTTAAGCAGCATTGCATTCCGTCCCGTACACACAGACATAATGAATAATTTTGATCATTGTCTGTGATGTGTCTTTATGGTGCTTTTATGCCACTGGGTTTAATGAGGGTTAATACCATCTGCTTATTAGACAATACAGGGAGACAGGAAGAGACATGCTCACGCACAAGCTCACTCACAGAATGTGCACTGAAATCAAGTCATTTAAATGGACATAATGGGCACAGCAGTATGAGAATGTGCAGTTACACAGGCTTGGCTTTGCGTGATATGCAATGATGCAGTCAGATGCTTTGGAAACATGCAGAACTCCAGTACAATGAGCACACAAACCGATGCAAACACATTCACACAACAACTACACACAAACATTTCCCACACATCCTATTATGTAAACGGGAAGTCTCTCACTCTACAGAGGAAGTGGTATTAACAGCACAGGTCTTTTTCTATTTCACGCTCCAACCAAGTGTCTAACAATTTGCATCTTCCACCAACACTTCTACATCTGTTGAGATGTAAAACGGGAGGGAGGGGAAGAAGAGAGAGACAGGCAGGGGAGAGGAGTGAGAAAGACTGAGACAGAGCAGAAGTTGAAACAGGAATGGGACAGAAACGGGGAATAAATGAAGATTGGGGGGGGACCAGCCCATGGCGGAAGTGAAGGAGCATGTAAATGCAGCAGGGAAGAGGCTGTGGAGGAGATGATACCATGGGCACCAGTGTGGGATTAGTAGTTCTACTTGATAAAGAGGCGCATGCTTTTTTGTGCAAGGTACTTGATTCAAAGTGAGTTTACATTGTGTGAAAGCTATGTGATGGTTCCTCTCATTTCCCTGTGCCTTTATTGCTTCTTCTTCGCTTTACGTTTGTGTGTTGGTGTTGTGTGTGCAGGATTCAACCAGCCGGCCTGGTGGAGAGGATCCAAGCTATAGCCCAGAACGTTTCCAACATGGCCATCAGGGTGGAGCAGATACTGCAAAACAGTATGGTGCAAGGAAGAGGTACAGCACTTATCATCATCATCAACAGTGTGAAATGCTTTTAACCTCTTATTTTACTTTCTTTTATGTAATGAGAAAAGAAGTGATGTCATGAGTATATGGGTCTGGAAGACTTATCCAAGGCTTGATCTTGTGAAGATCAGCCCTAATTATAAACAACCATATGAAAGATATATTACGCAATTACATTACAAGAACAGTAGATAAGTACGGTATCTACTGTACAGTATTAACACAACATCGAGCAGTCTTGTCCTATTAGGGCTAGGCGCTATGGACCAAAATTCATATCTCAATATTTTTGGGTCTAATTGCGATTGACATTATACAGTATATCTTTGTTTTGGCTAAATGTTCAGCTGCACGTCAAAGCCCAGTTGAAACCCCACTTTTATTAAAACAAAATGCAAAGATGGGGTTTCACCTCACACAGACTCAAACACACCAGCCCTCATCTCACACAATCAGGCAGCTGTGTCTCACACATGCGCAGAATTCTGCTGTATTGCATGGGTGCTGCTGCAGTGATTTCATTCACTGCGCAGACAGATTTCTGTATAGCATTGCAATATACAGGCCTACGTATGTGAGTAACTTGTGAGTAATTGAAGCAGGGTTGTGCAAAGAGTGTTTCAGAGGAGATACGCAAACTGGCGTGGCTTTACAGAGTAAAGGAGCTATGTAGCCCATTATCACATTATATCGATATAAATGCTATAGTTTC
Source organism: Acanthopagrus latus (assembly GCF_904848185.1). Classification (NCBI taxonomy): domain Eukaryota; kingdom Metazoa; phylum Chordata; class Actinopteri; order Spariformes; family Sparidae; genus Acanthopagrus; species Acanthopagrus latus. Next base: position 18,781,744 of record NC_051039.1, read on the forward strand.
AAACTGTATCTCATTTAAAAAAATATTGTTACACCGTCAAAAAGCGATGAACCGCCCAGCCTAATTCAGGTCAATCCTCCTTTTTCAAACATGTGAGAGCACACTGACATTGATGTGCTATTGAACCCCTGTGCAATCTGTTTGTTAAACAACATTGCATTTGTTTGGCAGATGCTTTTGACTTATGTTAAGTAGTTTACAGATTAACTTAATCGAGGTAGAATTGGGCATGCATTGTGGTCATAAAATCAAACATGCACAATTAAACCAGTTAAGGACAGGAGCAACACATGGCAGACACCAAAGTTTAAATGCATTTTTGCATTGTTGAGCTTAAACTGAAGAGCCATCTACCTGCATTGAAAGCTGGAGTTCTGAGTGAATAACATGATTCAGATCTGAAACTATTTTCTTCTTTTTCAGTCGAACCATGGACTCTATCAAGTTATGCAGATTAAATGAGTTCTGTTCATTAGAGAACGGGTGTTGGGAGAGAAAAGAGAGAAAAAAAGACGCATTCAGTGAGCTTCTTCAGTGATGTTCATCTGGAAGTGCAGCTGGACTCTTGCACAGCTGTCAGCTTGTGTTTGAGCTTTGCTGCTGAAACTGATAATGGAACAAAACAGAATACAAACCACATCTTTAGACTCACACTTGCAGAGCAGAGACACAAAAAGTCACAGTTTAAATGAGGAAATGTAGCTTATTTTTCCACTGACATCTTGTTAAAATACACAGGTGAGTGTTTCACTAAACCCTACAAAATAATATAGATGCTATGTCTGAATACTGCAGTAACAAAAAAAAATAAAAGTTACCAAAAAATCTAAAAATTGAGGTGTGAGAGTTCCAGAGCATCTTGGGCATATTTGGCAGCACTTTCTCTTGCTTTGGCTTTAGCTTTAAGGCAAAACCAGAACACTTTTTTAATAAGACAGAAGATAGATTTTATTTTTAGAAAAGTATGAAGATAAATGTGAGTAATCAAGTCATCTGGGAAGCACTGCTGTGCATGTGGGACACTGTGGTCATCTCTTTGTATCTCATCTTCGCATTATTGCTTCCATCCAACTCTGTTGTTTTCTGCTGTCTGACCCTCGCACATTTTTAATCAAAACCTAAATAATACTAAGCTTATGACAACTCTGTACATGGACACACATACGCACACAAACACACACACACAAACACACAATAAAACCCCCATTATAATCATTTTTTTCATACTCTCTTTCCTCACTTTTTCTCTTGAGGGTAATTGCCCAATTCTTTACAAGAGAATAAATGAGCGTTACATCTCCTTTTGTTTTTCCCTGCTGCATCTGCAGGGACGATGGCACACGCCAGAATGAAAACACTGCTGCTTCCTCTAATCACAGATGAATTGAAACACTGCCGGCAGACTTTATTATCATACGGCTCAGTGGCAGTTTATTTATCTTGTGGTCAGGCATCTGCGAGAGGGAATAACAGGGGAATGTGAGAGGGCGTTATTAGAATTTCCTTCCCCTCAAGCACTGACAAAGCTTTTATGTTCTGTCTTGCAGGGACAGGACTCATGTTTTTATCTAGTTAGATGACCACATTGGTAATTGTTCCTACAGTGGCCGCTATTGTAATCATATTTGTAAGCAACGTGTGTCTCTGCATGTGTGTTCACAGTCGATGGAGAAGAGAAGCCCTGGGGAAGACTTATATGGAGTGGTCTCTTTTTCATTAGGCAAATGGAAACAGACACAACCGAGAGAAGGCAAATTTGCTTGTCCAGGGAGAAAGGGAGGGGGAGAGTTTAAAAGATAGAGAAAAAAAAATGATATTGAAGCTGCATTGCTTCTTTACTCAGACAATATCATTCCAGTTCTCTCTCTATCTGTCACTCTGTGCCTGTCTTTCCCTCATATCAGCAGCACAGAGGCAGTTAACTAAGTCAGTGGAGCAATTAATACGGTGAGTGTAGCCTAAGTGAGCAGACATACTCGCTAGCGTAACCCTAGGACTGTTGGCAGCAACGGGAGACAGGCTGTGCTGCTTTGTCAGAGCCCAGTGAATAGTTTAGTGTGCACTGCAGTGGAGCCGATACGGTGTGATGATGCAAAGGGGAAACCACAGGGATTTATGGGCACCGACGGCACACACACGTGGCACAAGCTGGAAGCGATGATGTTAATGATGAGAGAGAAAGTGAATATAACTGCGAAACATCCGCAGGCACGCAGAGAGAAGCCGCTGATGTGAGGTTTGGAGGGGTTAGCCTATCGGTCAAACGAGGTCATGTCTGCAGTCATTTTGGGAAAATTACTTGTTTTAAGAAATAAGACTTGAACTTTTGAGAGTCTCTACCATGCATCATATGCTGCTAAATGAGCTGAGAGATATTATTATGCTGGTTGATTGCTATTGGAATAGTTTTCTTCACTGGAGGATAAATATTCATATTAAAGCCATCTGATTTAAGTGACTTAAGCTAGCGGGCCTTAAGACTAATGAAGCAGTGACTGTGGGTAATGCAAAGGCATACAACTTGACTTTTACTCACAAGAAAGCATATATTGTCAATGCCTGCACCTTTACCCTTTCAAAGAGTTGAATATGATATGAATAATTCTTTACTGAAATGTCTAAAAATGACTAGACCTTTTTTGTATCTTTTGTTGAGTTGTGTAGATACATTTCCCAAATATTCCCAAATGTTCAAGTCTTAAAAAAAATACACAAGTTTACTCATAACCTTGTCTGTCAACATCATTTGAGTCATTGTAACAGAAAATGAAGACAACAACTCCTGTAAGCTACTTACATCTTCTGAGACCCCCAGAGGACCCCTTGACAACACTGTACATTTAATTTGACCTTGTTTTAACCGGTTATTTTTCCTTTATTTATACATCCCAGCTCTCTTTGATGGTTTGACTTGTATGAATTTGATTTGACATTTCGAAATGGGAGTGGATCAAAGTGTGTTGCTTGTCAGGCTACAGGAAATACATTTACACTTCATGACTGAGGGTAAAATTACATGCAATTTTGTCTTTTCAGTACTGAGAGACGGAACCTCAAACCAGTGTGAAGTACCAAGAGACCCCCGCTTTCCAGAGTGTCCAGGGAAAGTAGATGTGAGTGTCTCAATCAGGTGGTTTAACTTGATGAGTTGCATCAGTAAAAGCTGGAATTGCAGTGGTAATTTTCATTTGCTTCTTTAAAAATCTGTATCATATTGGTGCGAGACATTACATGTTGTGATGCAGAAAGATTCATCAGAGATATGCCAAGTTCATGATAATTACAGAAAAAAAAAAAAAAAAAACCCTGATGTAGCACTTCAATTAGATGTATTTAGTTGTGTTCCTGATTTGTGTGTTTCCTTGCAGCCTAGAAGCACATAACCTGCATATAGCCCTGGGGTTTCGGAACTATTGCAACAAAAAATAATGATTGTACATGAACTGCCCTTAATGTCTTTGGTCTCTGTATTCTAACCAGTGGATGCGTGCACGCTGGACATCAGACCCTTGCTATGCCTTCTACGGTGTCGACGGATCAGACTGCTCCTTTCTCATCTACCTGAGTGAGGTGGAGTGGTTCTGCCCGCCACTGTCCTGGAGGAACCACAGCAGCCCTCCAACCCAGCATGTACAGGAGGCAAAGCCCCCAAAGAGACAGGTTAGGGGATTACTCACAAACATGCACTGCTACAAAAAAGACACAATTTAAAAGCTACAATAGACAGGGCTGCAGACACACTTTTTTCACCACTATCCTGCAACCATCCTTTGAAAAATGAATAGATATATGAAAAGCGGTCAGGAAGTGAATGTAAACCATTCCAAAATGTAAATGTTGTTTCTTTACTTTGTTATAACCATCTATAGTTGTTAGAAGTAGATCATATTTAAAGTACCTCTACAGCTGACTAGCGCTTACTCACTGTACACAGATGAGGTGTGTACAATGTAGCACTGTCGGGGAAAAGATAGGGTGCATCCCCCGTCTATAGCAGGTTTACTGCTTACTTTAAGATTTTAAAGTGTCATATTTTTCAAGAGAACCAGCCATTGATAGTGACTAGTGCTGACACAGTATGGCTGTAAAGACTGTAACTATAGTAACGACATGGACAGACATGCCCTGTTTTAGATCCTCCGTTTTTCATTTACTAAGCTATAGTTACGATTATACATACTAATACATACTATTTGTCCCTGTGGTGCCCGTGGAAAGATCCTCCTAAAGATATTTCAACACTGTTAGCCTCGGGCCCTAACTATGGACATGCATACAGTGGGTGAAAGAGTATTGAAAGTATAAACTGTGCATGCTTGCTTATATGCACCACAAAAGACGCAACTAATATAACTACTTACAGGCCATACAAACATAAATGTAACTGAACTTAATGTGCCTACAGCAGTTATTTCATGATCTCTTTTGGGAGCATTCATTAGCTAACTATTTAAACATACACAGGTCACCAAGTATTTTTTAATGATAAATGACTTAATTTTGAAAACAACTATCTCAACAGTATGTATAGACCAAAAGGTAAAACAGAGGTGAAGTCATTCTCCCTGTGATGAAAGAGAGCAGATGCAGTGTGTGGGAGTATCATCTGACTCAGTGTGAGTATACAAAACAAGTAATATATTGATTAACATTTTCAGCCTGGGAAAATAGTTTGAATTATTGTCTATAATTAGGATAGCACTCAAAATATTTTACAGACAAAGACATTTCTTATAGTGGTGAGCTTGACACTATTGAATTGATGCGGCACTGTACATTATACTCAGAGGACATAATACAGATGACATTCAATCTGTTCCCTGCAGAGCTGAGGACCTTTACCTGCTGCTTTATGAACAGCATATTAGTTTCTCCATTTGAAGCCAATGCTTGCACAGGTACCTCACCTTCCAAGGTAGTACTACTCATTGCTCACAACCGAGGAAGTTTAACATTCAACTGTTAGATTTTCAGTTCATTAAGTCATATAAATACAAAACTACTTCAGACCTACTCTATTGTCTGTTGCTTAAAAAGCCCTCATCCAACCTCCCAGAAGGCCACTAGCTTGTTCTGAGTGTACCCAGTGAGCCCAGATTATGTGGAAATACTACAGATATACAAATTAATTGGAGATCAGGACAACACTTTCTTTGGAGTTTCATTAAAAAAATGTGAGGGTTGACATGAGGGTAAAAGAATTTAGCTTATTATAAAGAATGGACTTCGCTGAATTCACCCTCTTCACATTTGTTTCATGTAGCTGTCATATATTTCAAAAAGACTATGTTAGTACAGTACTATCCCCTTCGGCCACTACAGATGATTTGTGGATGTTTTTCCTTTTCATTCTTTCAATATGCAGTTCTTTGTTGGTAAAAAAATAATATAAAAAAATTATTCTTATCTCAGGACATGAATAAAACATGTTACTCGCATGCATATCATTGCCCTTCATATAAACTCGTCATTGTTAAGATTTTCAGTGCTGTTTGCACCCAAACAAACAGCTATTGACTATTCAGCGACCTTAACATTGGTTGCTTCAGTATTTAATGTTTTTGAGAAAAATTAAAACTAAGATCTTCAGGCCAGTAATGGATAGCGAATGGAATAGAGGGAGTAGAAAAGAAGAAACATTTTTTGTTTTTCGTCAGCTGCTTGATACGGTTGTGTTACAGTTTTTACTGAATGAAAATAATGTTTCTCACTCTGTTATTTCCTCCAAATTGTTGCCGTTCATATTTTCAGTTTTAAACCAGCTTTTATAATGACAAAGACAGAAAATAAAAAGTGAACAGACAGGAGTGATTAATGTTGGCCATCTACTTATCAGTCGTATGTTCATGGTACCAATCAAATGAGGGAGAATAAGAGTGCAGACGGTCCTTTTGCTTTAAAGAGGCTGTGCAGTAATAGGAGTTTTTCCCCAATGATACACAATAGTTAACCTTAATCTGACCCTCTTCACTCCCCACTAATTAAAACAAGCCTGACCCCCTCATCATTATCCTCTAGTGTCTGATTTTCTTATTGACTCAGGGGTCATGGAGCAGTGAAAACTTAAATACTTAATTCCCATACACAAACATTTCCAAGACAAACAATTACACACTGACCTAGTGGGAGCAGCTTGTCGTGTCAGCCACACAAAAGTGCGCTGACAAACAGTATCCAGCTGTCTCTCTTTCTTCACAACTTGTGACATGGATGCATGCATGAATAAAGTTGTGAAAGTCTTTCATAGTTCCTCTGGATGACTTTAATGAAGGAACAGTAAATCCACTACTTTGTTTTTTAAATTTTTTTAATATTAAATTGCCTCTACATTAAAATTAACTACTTTGTTCCTCACATTAGTGGCACAATACAGGTGAAAGTGCCCTCTGGGGAAAGCCATGATAATAAGGTCATTAAATTTGGATGTTCACTAAATGAAAAAGGAAAGTCATCACTGCACACACAAATACTAGCTATAGTTACAGTGGCTTGGTCAGCCTTTTACAGTGTTTCTTTGGGACCACAAAGCAATCATAGATGTTATTAAAGCCATGTGTGTGCACTATATTTTGTGTGTATTGTTCCACCTTGCCTTTTACATGTTTATCTGTGGCAACAGATTGAAGTAAAGGAGAACGTCGGTGTAAACGAAGACCGATATCTCCATTTTACCCTCTGACCCAAATCACTAAACTGTGGATTACAGTCTTCCTCTATCTTGCGCACAGACAGTGTAGAGCCAAGGTTGTTCTCATAGGTAGAGAGTCTGGATTGTTTAGAGACTTACCTGCTGTTATAAATTCTGTATATACTTTTCTTTGACAGGCGAAACAAAAGTCAGCCTCGAAATAGTAAAACTAATTCACACGATTCTCTTTTGACACTGTTTTTCTTGAAATACTTCTAAAACAGCAGCGTTGACAAGACAAGTAATGCATCATGCAAAATGGTTTATTCTTTTAAAAATCTTGCAGTTGTTTTCCTGCCTTTGCAGAGAATACATATTTAACCATCACACACAAGAAAAAGTGTGTCTGCATGCACAAGTTACATGAGCTGATGTAACTTGTGCATGCAATTCGTACAACGAATCAGACATTCATGCAAATCTACATTAGCAAATACATTAGCAACTTCATCAAATGAATACTGCTAACACTATTATTATTGCTTATCCCACTTAGTTAAAGCTTCTGAAGCATGCAAAGTGCCACCTCATGTTAGTTATTATGCTATTGTTAGTTATCCTAGTTTTGCCAAGCACCAGAATATTCGCCCATAATCACTTCCCCAGTAACCTCCCCCGGAACGGTGTGAAAGAGACTCAACAACCCACAAATATAACCCACGAATCACATGGAAACAAAGTTATAAACACATTTCACTCCGATCAAAAAAACCTGTCAGTGGTGCAAGGGGAAAAGTCAACTGATCACCAAAGACGGTAGTATTTTATCCATTGGGCACAATAGAGATCTGTATCAATGTTCTTGAGAATCCATCCAACAGTTGTTGAGATATGTCCTATTATCATATACTATTCTCACACTTTCTCTTCACTTCTTTCCATCTCCCCTTTTACTTTCCATCCTTTCCCTTCCCAGGCTGCCTTCCGCACAGACCTCACTGTGCTGCTGGACCAGGTTGGGACAGGAAAGGAGTCCCTTAGCTTCATGAAGCGCCGGATTCGCCGTCTAGCACAGCAGTGGGCAACAGCTGCCAACCGCCTGGACGCCAAGCTGGAACAACGGTGGAGGGACCAGAAGAAGGTGAAAGACAGAGAATGTTGGCTGTTTTTTGTTTCTTTTGACTGTAATCAGGTGCTGTAATAACCTTGGTAGAATGGTGGAGCAAAACAACACAGTTGAACTGAACTTAATGAAAAACATAAACACATATAGCTCAGCTTACAGTATCAGTTAATACCCACTTGAGTATGAGTTTGTACGAGACTCAAATTGATCTACAAATGATTTTACTGCAAAACGGAGGATTCAGGTTTAGCTTTTGATTCAAAGATTTTTAGGCATGACTGCCTACCAAATAAGTATTTGTGCATAAAAAGCTCTTTCAGATGCCTCTCGAGGGTTCTCAGTTTGAATGATGGCAAGAGAAAAATGATAGAGGAGGTAATGATAGGTTGTCATCCATCGCTTGCTGTCTACATTCTTCTTCTGTAATTGGTGTCTAACTGTCTTTCAAAAAAAGCTCAGTAATATAGAATACGAATTTACTGTCGTGTCACAGTGTTAAAGTGTTAAGCCTCATTTTGTTTGGCACTGAAGCGGCACAGTATCGTCTTGGCTACTTCCTGCTTGTAGCCATGCACGCCAAGGGCTTAGTGTGAGAGAAAGGAAGAAAGAGATGCGAGGATGGATGGGGGAGAAGAAACGAAATGGAGAAGAGAGGTAAGAAACGATGATGATGAATGATTGGGATTATGATGAAATGCCAAGCAGTATCAGTGCCAGAGGGAGAAGAATGAGATGAGTAAGGAAGGACATGAGGTGGATGGATGGTATTTTAGAGGGTACAGTAGAATATGGATTAGAAGATTGATGGAGCTGGGGGGGGGCATCTCTGAGACAAGGGAGCAACAAAGACTGGAAGGCCAAGGTGTCATTAAAACTGGTTAATGACACAAAACTTTTCAATTTCAAGGCTTACTTTTCCAAATGTCAAGCAAAACAATATGTAATTAAAACTTGGGGAATCTGAGAAACTTTCTTTGCTGCGTGTAACCTTTCGCTACCCCACATTTTTGGTTTTGTCAGGCCTCCTTACCTTTTACATTTCTCACCCTGCTCCACATAGGCTCATAATCTTTTAGTTAAGACCATAATGATAAATGAATGAGTTAATGTGAGAAGGCAGATCGAGCACACAGTCTCTTTCTTTCCCCAAAAATGTTTCTCTCTGCCTCCATCACTCTCTAAAATAAGTTAACCAGGGTTGGAAATAGTCCTCTGTCACTGAGATTGATGTTGTCCTTTCTTGTGGTGCACTGGGGGGATTTGTTATCCTCTGTCATGGCTCTCTGGCTGCTTTTACTGCCTATATGCCTTAAAACATGCTGTCTCAACAGCAGATGCCCTGGTGTTTGGTAAGAGTTCGCCTTGGCTGTCAAGAGCTGTTTATCATAATAATTATAAAAGGACGTAAAAATGTGTGTGTTTTTTTTGTCTGTGTACGACTGATAATTGGATATCATTGCAATTCAAGCAAAAGGCAGAATCTCATACAATTTTTTAAAAAATTGAAGGAGACATATTATGATCTTTTTCAAGTTTGTTGTTTTATTTTTTTAGATTACCACAAGAAAGGTTTACATGCACGACCCCGCACCATTTGTTAACAACAACAATGAACCCTATCAATTAACCCTATGCCAAAACATTTTTTGTGCAAAATTTGCCATTAGGCATAAATTATTGAAATGTCTGGGAAATAAAGACTACTACTACTGATGAGGCAGGAGCAGTGTTTTCTGTGGGAGAAAGGAGCTTCTTTGGTGCAGACTTTGAAATTAACTTTCACAATCTTTTACATGCACAAGAACAACCAGTATATGAACCACTAAAGGGAGAACAAAACAAAAAGTATTATAGAACTCCCTTAAATCTCCTTCTGCAGCAAATTAACATTTTTTTGACCATTACCCCACTCCCCGAGAGGAAGATTTGCTTTCTTGAAAAGTTTAAAATGAACACTGACTTTAATTTTGAGAAGGAGAACGCTTGTTTGATTTTGATTAACTCTGACTTTAAAAAAAAAATAACAAAAAAAAAAAAAAAAACAGAAAAAACATTGTCTGATGTGAATTAAGTTTGGCCTTGCACTCGTCTAACCTTTGTCTTTGAAAAAGTTCCTTCTTTCCAATAGCAATTTTAGCATTCTGCTTGAGTGTGCAGTCTTTGCAATTCCAATGGGGCTCTGTTGGTTTAGTTCCGTTTCCTTGTTTGGCTTTCCCTTTGATTGTAAGCAGAGTGGATGTTTACTCAGAAAAATAATAAATTAGCAGAGCAGAGAGGTGAGGATGGAGGGGGAAGGATGGGGAAAAAACAAGATTATTCCTTGAATGTCAACAGCATACACAAGGAAAGGACTTGAGAGTCGAAGCAGAAGAGATTTTCTACAGTGAAATATATTGAAGAGATAGCCGTTTGAGAGATTTTATATGCAGTGTCCCGCAGTGAGTGATGAAGTAGAAGCCAGCCTTAGATATTCTGAGGAACCTTTTTTTGTGACTAATCTGCCCATTTCCTCAGTGCTGGTGGAGTTCAGAAAGAATACAGTCAACCTTTTGCTGCACTTCCCTGTCAAAGCTGTTAGACATTTGAAAGCTGATCTTTTTTGGGGGGGTGCCGTTATCAAACTTAATGAAAAGCCTGGGTCAACCCGTTCAGCCATTATAACGTAGCTGATGGAACATTTTGTGTATAACAAATCGCTGTTCTCTTTTAGCGAGACATCAAAGGAGACACATTTGACTAAGCTGTGTTATAATGGAAAGGTTTTGAAGAGACGATAGCACAGATCCAAAAGTACTGACTGTATCCTTTTAACCTGCTTGCAGTGAATTCACTGCCTGTCTGGTGTTAGTTTAACTGTTTCAGCAAGTGAGTTTGTGTGCATCTTTGCGTACTTGGTGTGTGTTGAACAAGCACATTCTGTGTGTTTGTCAGCACATGCCAAACTGTTAATTCCCCTTCTCCCTGCGTCTGCCCTCTTGAGAGTTAATTGACCTCTGACTGATGGAGTGCAGACAGTGTCGGAGACTAATTGGTTATGGAGGGTGAAGTGAGGAGGCCGGTGCAGGGAGGGCGTAAGGAAGAGTCAAAGTTTGGAGATAAAGAGAAGGGGACAGAAAAAGGGGGACGTGAGGAGAAATAAAGAGGAAGGAAGTGTGGTGTGTATGGGCGTCAATGGAGTATGATGGAGAAGGTGAAAGTAAGGGTAGAGCAGTGATGGTTGGCAGTGCCAGCTTGTGTTGCCACCCGTGGCCTTCCATCGGACAGCTGCGACCTTCATAAGGGCCACAGTGCATGAGCGAACAGGGTCACACACTCACGCATGCATACATCGCGCCAGCAGATGCCAAGTTAAGAATTAGCATTCTTCTGTCGTTAGCCTGTTAGTGAAGAGTGGAGCAGTGGAGTGTTACCACATACTTGAGTGCCACTTGTACTCTCCTGCTCTCATATGAAAGCACCAAAGACTTTCCAAGGATTTTACCGAGACACACAGTTGCATGACATGAAACACCTTCACATGAAAGACAATGAATTTCCTTCACCCCAGTTATGTAATCACAGATTTGAGGGGTGGTGCAGGAACACACGCACTTGCAGACGGGCGTTGTAAAGGTGAGCTGGAGAGTGCGTCGTAATCGCCCCCCTCTGTCTCGGCCGGTATCGCAGGGCTTTGTGTTCAAACCCCACGGGACATTAACAGTAGAGAGTAGCTTCAGATCCTTTTGGTGAATCCCCAGAGCCTCCACGCTGAACACACACGAACATCCACACACACTGGGTTCATTGATGTATGTCAGTGTGAAACAAATGCGCGCAAACAAACAAACTTCAAAACCCATCAGCGTGCACACACGCACTGAGACACACACACCATCTGGGAGGAGCATAAGTCCACTGTATAAAGAGCTCCACTCTCTCTCGTGATTCCTGGGGGATGCAGCCGACCGTGATACAGGAGATTATGAGGAAGCACAGTTTTAGCTTTCGACTTCCCATTGTATGGCTTTTTTTTTTTTTTTTTTCCTATTGATTCTTACTCTGTAATTTAAAGGTTTTTTTCTCTGTGGTTGATATGTATCACTGAACTCAACTGTCCACAGTCTAGATTGGTGCAAGTTGCCCAGTTTTGTAAAGCACCCTTACCTCACTCCCTATTAACTTGTGTCCGCGTGGCTGCAGCTTTATAGATTCCAATCCACAGTTATTCAGCTCTACTGCCACTGTGTGATATCTCTCATATTTATTTAGTAGCACTGCTAGGCTGCTGTCAGTACATGAAACTCATCTCCCTCTGTCTCCATTTCTGCGCGGCTGCCAGTGTTTGTGTGATACACCCTCACCAGCACCACAACAGCCACCCAGCCAAGAGAATGAATAGTATTGGCGCCATGAATTCTCGCTCTTGCCATCTGCCACCCAAACTGTAATTAAATTTCACTTATCTTTTTTTATGAAGCAGAAGTTAATAGAGCAGGCTTATTAAATCAGGGGATTTTTCACGCCAGCTGGAGTGTCGCTGGAGCTTGACTCTGCCGCATACACACCATTGTCCAATGTTTAACACACGTTTTGGACATCAGTAAAACGACTTAAGCAGTTGTTCTTGTTGTATACAGCTCTACTACAAAATAACCTTCCATCACTTTACCGCACTATTGTTAAGTCATTAAATCAGATATCATAACTAATATTTATTTCTCTCTCCCTGTCTCTCTCTCTGCTCAGACAGAAAAATAACAAGAGTGCAAAAATCAATTCATGCATAATCCTCTTCAGGATCATAAACTGTACGATGTGTAGGAATGTACATTAGTGCAATGTAGCTAATGTGTTATGATGGAGAGGGGAGGAGAGTGCCCACTCCTTAAAAGCTCTCTGATATTTGTAATCATTACCTCTGCAGTCCACAGCTGTGAAGGTACAGACATAAGACGCACACGCACTTACATACAATCACAGAGATGGAGACATATTAAGCAGCCAGAGTCAAAACTTTCTGTTCAACTCCACACAGCTGGCCTTAAGCTCATTATGTTTGTTGCATGGAGGTGTTCATGCTGCGTTAGTTAATCAGGATTACTCAGCAGAGCAGCGTTTGGACATGGCTGTGTCTAATCCGCTGTGAAAGGCAATGTGTTGCTCATTTCTCGGTGGGTTGCACTGATTATGCAGTGGCGAGGTGGACATGCATGACGGAACTGTATCCTGTAAGTGCAAAGTTGTATGATAGCGCAACATATTAACTATGATAATTTCCTCATACGTATGGTAAGTTTTGTTTTTTTTTAAACAAAAGGTGATTTCGCCATTGGGAGCAAAAGCTTTGGGGACAGCAGTAATCTGTATAGGCATATGTTGCATATGAAATGAGTTGGACAGACAAGTCCATAATGATAGATTTCTACATGTGCATGCTGTTTCATTGGACCATGAGGGGATAAGTCGCCGGGGATTTCAAAGAATTACTTTTCAGTTTCCATAATTTTCTTTTGGGTCTGAAATTCTAATGATTTTAATCCTCAAACTCATTAAAACAGTTTGCACTGCAGCAGCTTAACTTTCAAGGAGCTTAACTTTACACAGCACACACACATAAATAGTATTTTATAAATCAGATTAAATTATATACACATTAACATTTTGTGCGTATATAAGCCATCGCTTCATAAGCAAGATATCTAAGATCATGTAAGTTAAGTTATTTTAACAGATCTACTGTATATTGTGCTGAAGAATGGACGGATGTTTTTCAGGCTTCTTATCTAACAGGACACATACACTTTGTAAATAGAACTAATGATGTTTTGAGTAGGGGCGGCTGTAGCTCAGCGGGTAGAGCAGGTCGACTAGTGATCGGAAGGTCACTGGTTCAAATCCCAACTCCGGGCAGTGCTGAGCTGCATGTCGAAGTGTCCTTGGCGACTTATCCAGGGAGTACCCTGCCCTCGCCCTGAGACAACGCTGGGATTGGCTCCAGCAGCAACACCCCGCAACCCCATGGAATAATAAGGATAAGCGGTTCGGACAATGACATGACGTGACATGTTTTGAGTATTTCGCCATCTAATCTGTGAGTTCATAACTTAACTAACTTATTAATTTATTTTTTTGAACCTTCGAACGTTGAACTTAACCTCATCAAGGCGCAATTACTGTTTTTTACACCTGGTAGAGTCAGAGTAGTCAAAGTAGTCAGACCAAGCAAGAAACTTGCAATTGAAGGTAACTTTTATCTTACCATCAGTCATGTACATTTATCACAGGTCAGTTAATAGACAAACTTCTTTGTTTCAACATATAGTTGTGATATGGAAGACTTTCCACGAGGCAACTTGCTCTATTTGAAAGCATTAGTAAATCTAGAATGATGGAGGTCATTTTGTAGTGGAGAGCATATCATCAGACGACCAATGCAGGGCCTGGTTTATTTGTTAAACTGATCAAGAACAATCAATGAATTTTCTCTATACATGCAGAGCTCGCAAGCAACAAACCCCCATGAATCCAAGAACCCCTAAATCAGACTGAATTATGTATTATCAGACAGACTTCTCATGAAGATTAGTCATGTAAAATGAGAACCAATGCAAGTTTGCTTTTGTATCAACCAGCAAAAGTGTGGAAGCATGACATGTTAGAGATAGTTTGCTTTTGTTAACAATATTGCACATGTAAACATTTCCATGTAGCCCTACCATACATGCTTTAGTTGCATGAACACAGAGTTGTTCATTTGATTTTCAGTTTCCCCTTTTTGTCCGATTGAACTTCACTCTCATTAATTACAGACTACATTGTTTTCATTGCTAATAGAAACTCAAAACTTTAATACATGTTTTAAAGTGGAGCTATGATGTGCCGCTTCTTTGCAGACTTATTTCAGCTCATTGTCACAATGTGTTCCTGTCTTCCTTCAGATTTTGGTCCATGTGGGCTTCCTGACAGAAGAGTCTGGAGATGTTTTCAGCCCCAAAGTGCTGAAGGGGGGTCCTCTGGGAGAGATGGTCCAGTGGGCTGACATCCTCACTGCACTCCATGTTTTGGGACATAACCTCAAAATCTCCATGTCTGTGAAGGAGCTACAGGGGTAAGTTACTGCCTGCAAAAGCTACTGGCACTGAATGAAATGGTTTACTTGTTACTGGTGTTAGTAATATCCTCATCTGCAAGACAAATTAAGGAATTCTGATTAGGATTTGAGCATGTGTTGATGCATCTGTTGACAAGATTTCTCATCCATCAAATCAACACTCTGGTCATCATCTCCGTCAGTGAACTGTCAGTGTTCTTAGCTTGTCTGTGAAAGCTGCAGATGCCAGCTGTGTAAAGCAGGAGTGGTTAAACTGCTGAAGATCATCAGCTAGTGTCACAGCTGTAAACCAGAATGAACCTCTGTTTGAACTGGTATTAAGACAAGCCAGTAGGTGACATTTCTCCCGCTGACAGGCCACATTACATCGATATAGGGATTGTCCAGACAAGGAAACATGTTTGCTTTGAAAGGTTATTGATCAGCAGGGTTGAGGTTGTAAGAAAACAGTTTGATTATTTGAACCTGAGTCTGGCCTTTTGCAACATCTACAAATCATATTTACTGTATAATTCACTTTCACAAATGTCATCTTGTCACAGCCATATTTAACATGTTTATTAGGAGGGATACAAAATGACCCCAAATGACAGCTGTGACAACAAACTGATTACCTTTACAATCATCCTGTTATGCTAGTGTTCTATTGTACTCCCACAAATTGTATTCAAAATGTGGAAGAGAGCATTATGCTCTAATCACACCCCCGTTCCCACTTAACCTGCAGATTAGGTATGAGGGCCCTATGGTTCTGCTGATTTATTCATCGCTGTATTGATCTTCTATCAGCGCACTTTACGGCTTCCTGTCAGTGTGACTACGTCGGTGTGTGTGTTTTTATCCCCTGCGTCAGCATGCTTACATGTTTCTGCTGACGGATACAGCTGTACAGCCAACACACACACACACACACACACACACACACACACACTCCGATGGGTGGATGGGTGGATGGGTGTATATCTACCCTTTTGGGAAAGATCCCTCAGGCTCGTTCTGTCCAGTCAGTGCAATATCTACCTCATGGCTGAGACTGAATAAATCACACAGGTTGTCAAACTCCCTGAAGATGGATGGCTCATGTTGAACAGTAGAATTATGAATAGGTATAAGTTTGAGGAGACAACTGAATCGTGCTGCAGATGGGCGACGTCTTTGTTCAGCCTTGATTGGGCCAATAGTCTTTGTCTTTCTGACATTGTTGGTCACTGAGATGACACATGTAGTGTATAGATCAATATAATGATGTCTACAGAGACCCCGCTGCACTCTTTTACACTGTGCACTGCCTGCGACAACTCCCACAAATCAGAGAAGAAGTATTGTATTGACCCTCAGTCTTTGGCAGTCATTTTGTAGACATATAACACCTCTGCAGGGAGCAGAAGACAGGGGGAAAATCTTGAGGCGTTTTATACTTTCATCCATTATATTCATTTATTTATTAATTTTTTTCTCAACATGGCAATGTTTTCTTACTCAAGTCAAGGGTCCAATGTAAGAGGATGTTATTCACTGTACAGATTGTAAAGCCCATTGAGGCAATGTGACTGTGATTTTTGGGCTAACATTGGTCTAACATGTTGGTGTGAAGAATAATTTAGTTCACCTTTCCCACATGAAATAGCTATGAAAGGAATAGTAGCTTTTAGTTTTGGATTACTCTGAGAAACTGCATTTGAATTCTGACTCACTTCCTTTAAAAACAATGCTGTGGGATGAACTTCATCTCTTGATGTCAATCTTTCCACATGGTTTGTTGCGGGAAAGTGGAACAGAGGCCGGTTATGCAGTGTGCCCAATTGTTCTTTGTTGATGTGACACTTCCTTCCTCTCATATCTTTCATTTCCCTCAGTCCCTGGCTCCAGAAATACAAAAATATTCAATGCTAAGGTTGAACTGGGTAATAATACAGTCTGGTTGCCATTGAGTTGTATCGTAAAACTGTTGTGTTTTCTTCTCCTATGTCTCAACACAAATCAATCAATATCTTTATTGACCTTCGGATCATCAGCATCTTATAGATGATAATGTAATACTGTAAAATGTTCGTTCAGTTAAACCCTCAATGATTTAAACAAAGGATCTGGACAAACAAATACTGCTTAAAGGTCCTATTTGTATGAAAAATTGATTTCTTTAGTCTGACTCCCAGCTCATCAATTAACTTACTCTTGATGGTTGCCCTGTCCTACAATCCCAAAGCATAATTTTTTGACGAGTGAAGAAACCAGAGCATCAATATTTGAAAATAAATATGTTACCTCCTCCCTGTGCAGCTGTTTAGTTATGTCGATTGTTTTGGTTATTTTTTTGTTTTATTTCAGGGTGAGCTGTTCCTTTAAAGGAGGATTACTGTTTAAAGCATACTGATCCATAAGGTACTCCTTTGTGCTGCAGCTCGAAAGCATATCCATTCATTATTTCCTGTCTTGTTACATAGCTGTATACAGCTACATAGTGATTCATGTTTTCAAAAGCAGGAGTACTAATTGTTGTTTGCTGCTATAAAATACACAGGGTAAAAGCATTATTTATGAAAGACTGAAATCATCAGAGTACTCTCTTAAAACAAAACAGAATCTGCTGCATTTTTGTGCTGTTTCTCTGTACGCTCACAATTTGGCTTTGTGTATATTCTCACTGTGTCAAGCAAATGCAGTCATTTTGTTTTGTCAGTAAACGGACAAAAAGAGAAAGCTGTAGTGATAACAGTGAGTAGCTTACAATCAACATTTGACACAAAATATCTGTCAGCAAACACATTTATGACACATTCATTATTTCCACACAGATGTCTGATGTGTTGACCTCATTGCTGCTGCTGATGTTTATTTATTGTGATACCGAGTACCAAGTATTATCTGCCGGTGTGGTGGAACTAAAGACATAAAGTGATGAATAAGGCTCAGATTTTTCTACTTTTTTTGTCTCTCACAACAGTTGTCAAACCTGCATTCTCTCACATGTTCCCAATTTTTGTCAACATATTCCACTTCTCCCTTTGTGCCTTCTGTCCCCAATAGCTGTGCAAGAGTACTCCCAAAGACAGGAGGTGAGAAATGTTGAACATTTTTCTCCTAAAGGCAAACAGGTAGATGGATGAACCGACCAAACAAAGAGGCAGACACACAAAGATGTAGCCAGACACTCAGATAAATATACAGACAAATGCTCCGGCAATCTGGGCAGGCAGGCCAACCGAGACAAATGGAAAAGCAGGCAGACAGACAACAATTGCCCCGAAGAGGTTGCTTAGTTGAGTCCAAAAACAGATTTGGAAACTTTACTTCAGTTTTCTTTGGGCTACACTAACCAGCGTTAGAACAGAACTGAACAAAAAGTGCCCAGGGTCCATGTGTGTGTGTGGGCACTGTGTGTGTGTGTGTGTGTGTGTGTGTGTGTGAGTGTGTGCGCGCGCACTGTGATACATCGCTCTCATGGCTACATCTGAGGAGGAAGCAGAGTTTAGCTGTAATTGGCCACTGCGGGGATGATCTGGTCTTACAGTATACTGTATATAACATACACCCTGCTTTGTACTATCCAACAACAGTCAGATGGCTGGGCTTCAGTCACTAGAGATGCTCGATCAGATCACATTGGGACTCACTAACATGCTATGAAAATGAAAATGAACCAGAACTTCCAATGTTTTAACTCAGGATGCAGTATATTTACAGCAGATAAAAGCTGATCTCTGTTTGTGTTAATGTGATTGTGTTGTTTTGTTGCCTGCAGGTCATAATGACGCAGGGAAACGTTTAGTTAAAATCAGTGACCGTAGAGACATATCTCAGTCTCAAGCCTGTCACTGTGCGGGTGGATTGACTGATGAGAACATGTGTATGGAGAAGCCTGTAGGGGAGACGATGGAAGAAAAGGGAGAGCAGCAAAGTGCTGAGTTGACATCTGTGGAGCTGGGGCGCAGAGTCTTGTTATTCAAATATGCAAATAATGGTTCTTTGCTTCCTCTTTTTTGAAGGCTCACTGATAAATGCCACCCCTTTGTTTTCCGAGATTTGAATGTCCTTCGTTTCTGCACAAAGCAACAATTTGACTCCATTCTTACTTGCCCACACACAGCAGCACACGAACCTGACTTAATTCAATACAAATTTTTACCTCTCCACGTTTCTGCTGAGCTTGCACTCTTCACAACGTGGGCTAACTGAGTAGCTTGATGGAAATGAAGCTGAGATTGGTGCCAATTAGTTTGGCAAGGCACCTGAGATGTATTAGTGTTAGAGGGAGAAAAGACAGGGCTCCGCCTTACAGACTCAACGGTGCAGATGGGTGGTCAGCACCTTTTGTTCCCGATCCTGTCACTGCCGTAAAGAGACATAGGGGAAGTTCAGTAATACATAGAGATAAAAATCCAGAGAGCAAATGCTAGCTTTTACGTCATGATTATCTGGAGTAACCCAAAGACAGTAAGCCAGTGAAGGTTTCATAATGGCACAGTTGACAAACGAAGATGAAAAAGACAAATTTTAATCTAGAGGGAACTAAGAGGCATACATACTCCATCAGAACTGATTGTTGGATGAACGAACAGCTCAAATAACCCCCTACCACAACTCCTCTCCAATGTCAGATTAGCGGTAGCTTTGTCTGACCATTGTGGACACTTTCAGAAACAAAGGATCCAACATTTACACACATTTTATGCCCTGTTTGACTCTATTCATGTGTGCAGCACTATGATTTCCTTCGCAGAGAAACCACCATTGTCATATAGCAATGATATTGCATCTGTTCATTCACAGCATATCATACAAACTTGCTGTGATCACACATACCCAATACTTACCTAGCAGCTACTGCTAAAAACTGTTTAGATCTTACATTTATCAGGTTTTATTTGATTAATTTTGATCTGATTCTTGGGGCTGTAAAAAGTAATTGAAGGTGAATTTTAAGGTCCAATATAAACATTTTGTAATGCTAGTCATCAGTAGAATATGATTTGTTGGTTACTTTAGTTTTGTTGTGTTTTGTATACTGTAGTGTGTCCCAAGAATAGCTCTTGGTAAGGTGATGGTAAATAAGCAGTATTTAATCTGAGCCAACAATATGGGCAGTTTTTGTTCTTTGTACTAGGATTTTTTCCTGACTACCATTTAAAACCCACCTGAAGTCCTTACAGCTTATAAATGTTCTTCCTTTGCCTCGTGTGACTTGATCATGCCGTCACCCACACTCTCTCCCCATATCTTCCCCTAACTTGAAGTGTCAACTTTCACCATCTCATCTCGACTGCAGGTAATGTCTAGGTTGCCATGGAGATCACACTGCAGGCCTTTTTTGGGTTGGAGGTGGAGAGACACAGAGCAACAGTTAATCATCACCAGAGAAGCAAAGAGGGAGTAAAACGAAAGTCGGAGATGTGCTGATAATTGGATAGTGTGACTAGAGAGATGTAAGGTCGACAGCAGGTAGTAACCTTCCACTCCAGAAGCGTGAGGGGCTTTTAGGTCTGGTATTCTTTTGAAAACCACAAAATGGTGCATCTTTCAGGCTTTTACTGTTTCCCAAGTGTTTTTATTTTATTTTTTTATTTGGGTAAGTTTTTTGCTGTATGTTCTTTCTGCTCCCATCACACACAAACGCATACAGTACATCTAGTGTGGAAACAGAATGATTAATTGGCAGAGTTGCGTTTAATATTTTTGTTCTGCGTGAAATCGACGTTTGAGGGAGGTTGCTAAAATGCCCTCTAAAACAGGATATTTCCTCTTTTATTAGACACTTTTATGGTTGTTCTTTGGACCCTGATGTCACACTACAAAGGCAAGTGCTAATGCAGTTGGTTCAAGTGGCTCCCAAATTCGCTTCTGTGGGCACTTAATGCACACTTGCAGCAATCATGTTCATGCAAAATGTCTCCTTTGGTCAGCCCAAAAGTAAACCCACAGTGATGGTGTTGAAGCCTCATGAGTGGCATTATTGCCATCAGCATCTTTGTTTGCTGGACTCAGAATTTACCATATGTGGACAATTAATCCTGATTGGATCTGATTAAGAGCCCAAGGACACAGCCACTTGACAATCACAAAATAGCCACACCCTAAAGCATATAACACACTATAACATCTATTTCATTGTTATTGGGACCATAAGCTTGTTGGCTTACACACAGTCGGACTGTGGGGTTGCACCTTAATGACCATAAGAAAGCATGAAAATGTAAAGCACCACTGCTTTTGCCTCACTTTGCAAACTCAGAACCTGCATCCACTATTTATACTGTCAGTGGGTTAGCCCCTCTCAGGGACCAGCTCATGCGGTAGTTTGTTGTGATGGTGGTGCAAAAACAAGTTACTGTAATCCTACTTCTGCGCTTGATTAAGGTGTCCCTCTCTCATTTTCCCCCTGTGTCTAAGAGACTGCTTACAGATTTGCTCATAACTCACAATGCTGCTGTTATGAGTTACTAATGTTGGTATGAGTTATGTTTTTTGTTGTAAGTTATTGCCCTTTTCTTGAATCAACGCTCTTGTTACAGATTATCGCAGTTGTTATGAGTTAATGCTTGTGTTATTGTTACTGTAAGGGGTTGATTCTACTGTTTCCAAAAATAGGTTTTAAAACAGAGTTAATGTCTTTGACATTTTTGGGCCACCAGCAGACAAGATAACGGTTCAGTTCTGTGTTGTAGCCAAGCTCAGGTTTTACACCTCCCTCACTAACAGTTAAAAATTGCTATTACGGCCATCTGTTCACAAATCTTTTGTATTTTAAGTTTCATCTGTGCCATAAAACGTTTATGTTAAGTCTTTTTTTATGTACCTCGGTACATTGCCAGCGTGTTCAACCTCCGCAGTGGTATTTCTCGACTCTCCACTCTGTCTTGCCAGTCACACTGCTAAACTCAACCATTCACATAACAAGAGAAATCTCAGTCTGAGTTTAATCCCCTGGTCGCTGTAAGCGCTTTCTCGCGGCGAGGGTAAGGAGGTGAACAGGCATCTGTTTTATCTAGCACAATGAAGGTTTACCCCTCTCACTGACATGCTGTGTTTTTTTTTTTTATTTTGTAATAATTTTTTCCCCAACTTCATACAAGCTCACACATCACAGTATTGTCAGTCCCCAGATATCTCAGTCCTGTGAATGAAGATCAAATCTGTTGGTCAGAGAATTTTGAATTTTATGTCTTTTATCTCATGAACTGTCCATCAATATTAAAATCCACAGAGTCTGGTAGTTGTAAAGCCAGTCAACAGTGAGTGTTACACTGAGCCTTAAGCCAGTTAAGCAGAGCGTGCAGGTGTACACACACAGTTTAATCTACCTATTGGTCTACATCTGACTCTGTCCATCTTGTGTGAGAGGGAGCATTTTATTGGTAGAGAAAGGCTCCATATGTGCTTGTAAATCCACGTGTGTGCATGTGCAGCCACAACATGCTGTAAAAGAACCAAAGCTAGTTTGCATCATAATCTCATTGCTATAAATCTTGCGCTTTGGCCCAGAAATGGCTTGCGTAACCCAAGAGATTAATGCAAAAAGAGCTATCCACTGAGGTTACGTAATGCCTTATAAAATTGGATTGGTCTTCAGATTCTCTCACTGGCACACTTGTTTTTCCTCTGTATTTTGCTCTCCTTCTTGTGCTTGCTCTAGTTTGACCGTCGCTGTGTTTCAGCTCACATTGTGGACACTTCCTTCCCTCTGCCCGTCTTCAGTTTTTTTCATATTGGCTTTAATTGCTGTTGGTTAAAATTTCATCTCTCTCTTTTATCTGTACATATCTGTAAAAGACATGAGAGGTTTAGGTTGCTCTCTGCAAACCTTCAGCTGGGTAAACATGTATTTCCTCGCAGAAATATTACTTATGCAATATGCAGAACAGGAGAATGGATGTGAATGTGTGGGTGGTTGTAGGAGCTGTTTTTTACAACTTTCTTCTGCTTTTGTTCCGAGGTGTTTCTGATTTTCTGACTTGCTGTGTTGACTCTTGGCCTCATAAACCCTCCGACTCTCTTCTCTTCCTCCCATTGTCTCTCCATGCCCTCCCATCATTAAAGTGAGGCCTGTAGAGAGACTGGAGTTAGTGACCTCAGTTCACCTCCCGCTCTACCACTGGCTGGCTACGAGCTGCAATATTATACCTGCCCCAAAGCAAACAAGAATCGACATACAAATACAAAAAAGACACATGCACATTTAAAATCCTGATCTTGCTTTCCCTCTGGCAATTAGGCTGTTCTCATTTTCCTTACATCGCTGCTTACTCTTTTTTTTTCTTTTTTTTTTTTTTGCTTCTGACTTTGTTGTGCAAGTGAACAACCACGCAGTTTTAAGGGGAAACAACTTGTAAAGCAGCTGACTCGAAACATTACTATAAACTTGGCTGTAGGTGTGGGAGTGAAGCGTCTCCTATTAAAAATATCCAAAGTTTGAGTTATGAGGTGAGTGTATATCGGATCTCTTTATTCGAGAGAACCTGCTGAGGTGTGTGAAACTCCTAAAGAGACTTGTGAGGTAGCTCCCACTTCAAGAGAAACGGCAGCACATTAACATTAATCAGTTGTGGGAGCTGTTTGTGTGTGTGCATATGTGTGTGTGAGATTGAGCATCAGCTTGTCTCTTTGTTAAAAACTAGAGCGTGAAAATGAGTAGTGTGCTCAGTCTGCATCATTTTGTCTGCTTAGGGTGTCTGTGTTAGCAGAAACGAGCCACAAGCAAACACTCTCCTGTCCCCCAAGGGTGGAATGTAACTAAGTACATTTACTCAAGTACTCAATTTGAGGTTCCACTATGATTCTGCATTAAAAGCACATTTACAATTTATTAAATGCGTTGTTCTAAATTAAACTACACAACAGTTGATATATGTAAAGCCAAACTGATAAGTCAATTGAAGCTGCTGTGAATGTTGCCACCGTTTCAGCTAACTTCCTGTCCCTTTTGCAGTTAGCAATTTTCTCTATCCTCTTTACATCACCACTTGAACCTGCAGTGGTGAAAAGGGCAGCAAACAGGAGGATCCTGTTCGGCACAGTGAAGAGCAGACAGCTCTCAATCCTCAGTCACTAATAGCAGCATTAATTAATCAACTGTCCAGTATTTAATTGTTGAAGTCATGTTTCATTCAAAAGATGTCATGGTTGTTTTGATCAAGTTGCATTTATTTGTATTAAATTAGAATGTTGTACTATTGCTTGGACAAAACAAACACAACACTGTGAGGTTACCATTTTGAGCTCTCAATAACTGTGACCCAGAGCCTAAAGTGACCCTAATCCTTGCCCTAAAACCAGTCCTTAATCCTCTAATATAGTCCTGGTTGTAAGAAGTGGTCCCCATGGGTTGTGTGCAGTCAGTTTAAGGTCACCACTCCTAGGGAGTGTGTAGTCAAGCAAGAGAAAGAGTGGCAAAGAAAAGATGGTGAAAGCGAGTGGAGTAGGGGGGAAAAGGCCGTCATGTACAGGACAGGACACATGACTGAAAACGTATCTCAGGTTGCTTTATTTTCTGGAGGATTTCTGTTCATTCAGTCAGATTTTTACTATCTCGTGCATCTTTATTTGTAGAAGAGCCAATATGAACACTCTGGAAGTGCCTATGTGAAATCGAAAGAGTCTCCTGTCATGGGCTAGGTTTTTTAAATCCATTTCCCCTCAGACCACTTGACTACTGAAATATTGAAAAATTAGAATGGAAGTTTTGCCCAATGATTTTGCCTACCCCAGTCTGTGTACGAGTTATAATAATATAATGTGTAAAAGTGTAACAGCACTACAGTGAGTTCTGAATACTTCCATCACTCCTCTTGGTACATCCCATCACCTCTCCTCCTTTTCTTCCTGCGGCTTCTGACCTTCCTTTCTCTTTCCGACTCCAGCAGTCCAGCTCCCCTCTCTTTTGGTTCTCTGTTTCACTTGTCTGTCTTCCTCCAGTTGTTCTCTTCTAAGCTGAAAACAGTGCTTGTTAGCAACTTCCCAGATTTTTACAGCATTTCATCACCCCATACCCTTTCTTCTAACCCCTCACAGACACACACACACACACACACACACACACACACACACACACACACACACACACGAGTACCACACACTTGGTAATGACTTCCCTTATCCCCTGTCTCAGATTTGAAGAACTGAGGGAAGAAACATGTGGCCCATGGGTGACTTTGTCTTTTGTTGCTGGTGTTGCTTTGACTCACTTCTCCGCATGACATTACCTCTAATTGGTCTGTGTGACACAACTGGGACTCAGGAAAACAAATGGGACAAGTTGCAGCTTATGTTTCTTTAGCTGATCCAGCACAATCATTGGTGTGTGTCTATTTGTTTGGTATACATCTGGACTCATAAAGTCAGGTTTCTAGCCCTTTATCCACGGGCAGTTTTATAACAAGAAACTTGGAGATGATAACAAAGTTTGCAGCCAGCTGAAACCTAAATACACACGTCTTCATGAAAAATATCTTTGTTTACAGGACAGAGAAGGGGGGATTTTGGTATAAAATACTGAAAATGTTTGTCATTTGAGACTGTGAGGCAGTTCCAGCATTTTCAATACAAACAATCATGGAGAAGGAACAAAGAGCTGTTGTATCGTTTAGCTGATTCCTGATCAGTTTGACCACTAAATTATCATTGTGGGTGAAAGGGAGGCGTGAATGAGGACCTTTGAAGATGAAGCTTTTGTGTTCGTTTTTTGTGCTTTTCATTTAACTTAACTTCTAAAGTGCATAGTGTAAATAATTATTCCCACTAATTTTTTCAGTTACCATTTTTGCATGCATCATCACCACCCTCCTGACGGGAGTATTGACAATCCAGATTCTTGTGTAGCCCTGGAAAACCAAGCTGGACACAACCAGTTGTGTGATTTCTGTAATACAGATTTCTGTAAATCCCATGTGGATTTATCAATTTAAAAGACACAGTTAATGTCACATGTAAATGTGGCCTGACAAACCTAGGCGGAATGCAGTCATTGTCCGTGTTATCAGTGACACCTGTGCTTCTGTCAAAATGTTGTATGCCACTGCCATGAAAAAAAACTCTGTCTCTGAGGATAAAGTTTATCTGTAAGCAATATTAATCCATTAAGTCATTTTGTCTAGGGCGTGCAAGCAAAATGGTGATTGCACAAGAAAGAGGGATAGAAAAGGCAGTAAAGGCAGACTCAACTGTCTGACTGTGTGACAAAAGGTTAAGGGAGGTTAGCCTCCACCAGCTGCAGGGCCAAACAGTTGGCTGTGGCTGAATAAAGTGAGAGAAAAAGAATAGCTAGACAGACAGGTACAACGAGGACATGAGTGAGAGACAAGGTGCGTGTGTGTGTGTGTGTGTGTGTGTGTGTGTGTGTGTGTGTGTGTGTGTGTGTGTGTGTGTGTGTGTGTGTGTGTGTGTGTGTGTGTGTGTGTGTGTGTGTGTGTGTGTGTTGCATGTGAGTGTGCATGTTTCATCATCCTGGGCACTCAGGGCTTTTCAATCTCCCCTTACCGGGGAATCGGAAGCAGGGGAGGGGAGCTGTAGCACTGAATAGACTCCAAGGCCTGGGGACACATTGAGCCGAGCTCCAGTAAAACCAACGCTTTCAGACATTCATCAACCTCCTTTGCCTCACCAAGCTTTATTTCACATGAAAAGTTGCCCAAGGCAGACAGAAAATGAAATAAGGAAAGTGACAGAAAAGAGAAGTTGGAGGAAGTGTAATCGCATATGAAAACACCTCTAGTTTTTCTTAAAATGCTCTGTCAGACTGACCCGTTACAGCCTTCTTCTCCGTGCACTAGGCCTTTGTTGCTCTCTGGCAGAGGGAAAAATAACTGAATAGACACTAATTACAGCAAATTATCTTAGAAGTGATCTCTGAAAGCATTTTGGATTCATGGATACAGGTGTTTGCTGACCTTTTAAAATAAAAATGCATTGAGTAATCTTGGCTTGAAATAGTGGTGGGAACACGTAGTACCTAAGTTGGCAAACAAAAAAAATGAGCCCCTGTTTAAAATTGTTGAAGTTAGTTCATTGAAACAGCCCATTCTTTGAAATTAGAGCAGCCAAAAGCATACTGACTGCAAAAAGAAGTGTATATTTAGCTATAAACTGCTTAGTAACTGAGATGGTCTGGCACCACATTTTAAAGAATTAGTTCAATCTGGGAGCAAAATTCAAGGTCTGCACTAAATCAATACACAAATGGTGCATTTGCAAAAACAAAAATATCCTTTGATTTATTTATTTTCTTTCTGGGTGCGTGCCTGGGAATGTGACTCAATCTGGCATTGGTCTGTTAATTTAAAGAATTCTGTGTATCTGTTTTTGCAGTTTAACTATCCATCCATCCATCCATCCATCATCTGTACACATTATATGTACGCCGCTTAATCCTCTGCAGGGTCGCGGGGGGGCTGGAGCCTATCCCAGCTGACTTAGGGCGAAGGCAGGGGACACCCTGGACAGGTCGCCAGTCTATCGCAGGGCTACACATAGAGAGGAACAAGCACACTCTCATTCACACCTATGGACAATTTAGAATGATCAATTAACCTCAGTATGTTTTTGGACTGTGGGAGGAAGCCAGAGTACCCGGTGAAAACCCACGCTTGCACAGGGAGAACATACAAACTCCACACAGAAAGATCCCAGGCGTCCCAACCGGGACGCGAACCGGCGATCTTCTAGCTGTGAGGCAGCAGTGCTAGCCACTGGGCCACTGTGCAGCCCCAGTTTAACTATTGACATGTAAAAAAAAATATATGTAATACAACTAAATGATGTGTCACTATAACTGCATTACTTTGTGTAGTGCCCCATCAAACTTCTAAAGCAAGTTTGTCATGGCTAGTATTTTGTATCGGCGTGGTTATTATATGCCGATTAAAGGTAGAGTAACTTAGTGAAAGATATGGCGAGACGTCATAGATACTATAGGGTGAGGGATTAAATTCCTTCTTGGTATAAGGGAAATAATGAGCTCTGGCTTAAAAGATTATGAACCTCATAATGGTTCTTAATTGGATCACAATGCAGTGGTGCATGACCACTACTGATAAATTAGTGAGCAGCACCTGCAGAGCAAGCACACCATCATCAATTTTGATGTTGAGAAAGTACAAACTCATGCATTAGAGGAAAATATCAATAGTCGCATCATCAATAATGTGCATCGTAAAACTGAACAGTCAGGAGAAGATCACCTACAGTACACATTCTGGTTTCTTGTCCTTTTTCTCCCTTGTTTTTTTGTTGTTTATATATATATATATATATATATATATATGTATATATATATATATATATATATATATATATATATATATATATATATATATATATATATATATGTATGTATGTATTTATGTATATGTATATATATATATTTATATATATATATTTATATGTATATATATATATATATATATATATATGTGTGTGTATATATATATGTATATATATATATATATATATATATATATATATATATATATATATATATATATATATATATATATATATATATATATATATATATATATATATATATATATATATATATGTGTATGTATGTGTATATATATATAGATATAGAGATATACAGAGATATATAGAGATATAGATATAGATATAGATATAGATATAGATATAGATACAATTTTGTTTTTTTGTTTTTTACCAGCAGTTCCCTATGAGCATGACATCTTTATCTATTATTTATCTACTCATATTTCATTTTAGCTTTAAAACTTAAATGGCATTCAAACCAGAAACACTAATTTATAATGTCAGTGCCGAGCACTGCTAAAATGGGATGAGAACACTCTTATTATCCATATTTTCATTTGGCGAAGACTGCTTGCTAGTTATATTTGAGCCCGTACTATCTCCACTTTCACTGAGAAGAGAGTGCTACTGATGAGACCAAAGTCAGGCATAATTGGGTTCGGAACCTACATACTCTACCCCATCAAGCGTCCTCAGAGTTGTTAAGAGTTAATACGACACCCGAAACCTTTGCTCAATGATGCTGTCAGTGTCTGCTCTCCGTAATGGTTTAAAAAGTGACGGGCTGTCAGAGCCAGGCTCAAACTGATATCAGTACACCTGATGTTTCTGTGCCCTCTCCTGAGGAGAAAATTGGGCCAGTTTAGGGCAGCCAGCCTTGAAATTAGGCTGAGCAAAGAAGGGTGTTGATTTCCCTAAATCTAAATAGATTGCTGTCTCTCACCTTTACTTTTTTGTTTGATTTCCCACTTTGTCTCACTTTAGCCTTTTTCTCTCACTCTATCTCTGGTTTGTGCAGTGAGTTCTGGGTAATAACTGAACTCAAGCAGAGAAAGGAAGCTATAAAACACACTGGCAGTTCTTTTTGTGGGTACCTACAGTATGAGAGTAGATAGACACACTGCTCTAACAGCTTCTTTACTGCCCTGTCACCAACAAACTGACTGTTTCTGCTTCATGTGTCTGATGGAGAGATGTGAGCAGGGTCCGTAACATCTGTGTCCTACAGAAACCACAGTTCCACCACTTTTTATTTTTTTTATTTCTTAGTATCTTTTTTTTGAGTTAAAATCATTAATATGGTGGATTTTAACCCTGAGTGAGACTTTAGCTGACTTCTGTTGTGCTGTAGGTCTTCCCAATTCAACAACCAAATACGAGGTTTTTACTGCCTTCCTATCTGACAAGTGTTTTTTGATCTGATGCTCCAACCAGCCACACGTCCATGGTCACTGCCTATAAAATCTGTTATATATCAAGCTTGTAAAACTGTTTTTTGATCTTACACAGCTGTGGTTAAGGTTTGGTTAGGGAAAGCACAGAAGACTGGGTTAGAATAAGGGAAAGGTCATGGCTCATCTTTGAATTTACAGACATTCTAGCTACTGTAGAAGAAATACTAAGGTCAGCACGCGCGTATAATGTTTACCATTTTCACTGTTTTAGTTTCGCATTTTTTCATGCTATTATTTGCTAATTTTCACACAAACTGAGGGTGATCGGAATCTTATTAGTTTCATTAGCACCAAGCATTTAGAGATAGAGATAGATCAGAAAATTGTGGTACAAAAGAAGATTTATGTTAAAAAAAAATCTATCTATCTGGGGACGATGATTCTACAGTCAATAAAAAAAAGAACACTGTTACACAGAACCATCTGAGAAGGCACTGCTGGAAACCGACCTTAAAAGGGCAGGCACTTTGAGAAAGATATTTGGCAGGTTATTGGACAACCATCTGTCTATCAATGGCTAACTTTATCCAATCATAGCAACAGAAGGAGAGTGCCAGCTCCAGTGGAGCCGGTTGGTATATAAAACTCTTGTCAAAGCCAGTTGAGTTTTGAATCAAGAAAAGTTATCTTTGCTCTTCTTTGGATTAATGATTACTCTCCAGTTCAGATATAGCTCTTGAGCAGTCATTTCACTCACTGGTCATTACACCTTAACCATGCCCGTATGGTGTGCGCCCACGCTCATAGGTTGCCGATTGGTTGAACCACTATGTGTTCAGCCACAAGCACATACTGTAGCGAGGCAAGATGGATTCACAAATCCAGCTGCTTTGCAAGGTAAAAAGAAACCAACTACCAATACTACTGTCAGTATTAAACAGAGGCAAACCATTATCATATTAATGACCTATCCATTCAACATGTCCTACTCCCTCTGGAATCTCTTTGGCTTTATGACAACCCAGTATTTCCTCATTTTCTCCCAGTGGACTAGAGTCATAATCCCAAGTGCTCTAGAGAGTTTTGGCACTTTGTTGTTTGGCACAAACAGCATGTAAACACATCTCTCTGACAGCCTCAACAATTCTCAGCAACAAAATAGACAGGGTCACTTAACTCTGTGCTTTTCCACCCCATCAGATTCAAAACTTCAACTTGAAGCTTGAATTGAATTGTTTTGCATGGCCGCCCCACAGTGATATGAGCTTGTTATGCAGACACACAACTTGCTAACACTCATCAAGTCGGAACAAAAGTTAGTGAAGAAAATAACACTTAAGACTTTGTCAGCATGTTATTGAGGCATGGATGAGAGGTGGGTTGATTCTGTCATCGACTGCTTCTTGAAAAACTCTTTTTTCTAGTGCCAGTGTGGGTTTGAGCGTCTAATTTCAGGTTTGAGCTCGAGCTCAATTCAGGCTGCTGAGTGCAGCTTCAGAGGGTCAATGGTCTACAGCACACATCGATAAAAATTAGTTCAGTTGGTGCTCTGCCCTGTCAGCTGGGTAATACTAATGAGTTCACTTGAATATGCTGTGTGTGTGTTTGTGTGTATGTCTGTGGGTGCATGCATGCATGTGTGGGATGGCGCTAGGCTCTACACACCCACTTGACTCAAAATGATTTCTGTGTGTTTTTTTGCACGTTCATCCCTTTTGGTGTGTGCGTCCACATTCGAGCAAATGGCATCTACCCGCTGTATCATAGAGCAGCACTCTGCTTCTGTTTCATTCCTTCCTGAACGCTGGTGGCAGGTTGCAAAGGGGATCTATTTGATCAGCACCATGTGTGAGAGCATATTGATATGTGTCTTTGCCAAAGTATGTGTTTGCACGCGCATATCCCACCATATGTATTTTTATACATGTGTGCTGTGTGGTCTCACGTATTTATTTGTCTGTCTGTGTGCGTGTGTGTGTGTGTGTGCGCACGCACACACGCATTTTCAATTCCCTTGACTTCCTCCGTCACAACCAATGCACACTCTTATTCTTCTTGATTTAGTGGGATTAGATCAAAAGTTGCTGATGAAGGAAAAAGAGCCAAGTGCCTGACGTCTCGAGAGACAAAGCAGGAGTTGGCTTTATTAGCAAAGGGTGCCTGTGTGTATTTGTGTGTTTGTGTGTGTGTGTGTGTGTGTGTGTGTGTGTGTGTGTGTGTGTGTGTGTGTGTGTGTGTGTCTGTGTAAATACATTTTTCTGTAAATTCTGTAAACCAGAGTTAGTTCTTGGAGGTTACACAGTTGTGCTTTTTGTTCTTATTATCACTTAATTGTATAGCTGCCTCTCTCACAATCTCTCTCTCTGACTGACTCTCAAACACAAACAACATATACTCACATCCCCAATCCTGAATGCCTTTTTTACTACTTTCAACCACTTAATCTTTTGAACACCACCTGACTTCTTTTTCTCACCCTGCCCTCTCCTCCCTCCTCTTCCTCTTAACTCCTCTTCTTCTCTCGTCTCACTCACTCCCACTTGATTTTTCCTCTTTTTCTCTCTCTTTTTCCTCTCACCTTGCTCCCCCATCTCCCCCTCCATCTCTCTCCCCTTGCGTCTCTAACATCCCCTTTCTGCACCGGAGCTCTTCATCTTAGAATTGCATTATCTCTGACAGGAGTGTTGAATTTTTTCCTCTACCTTCTTTCATCTGTGATTCATCCCTCTCTCTCTCTCTCTCTCTCTCTCTCTGTCTCTCTCTGTCTCTCTCTCGATGTCTCTCTGTCGCTCTCTCTGTATTGGTGTTTATGATGCCTTCCAGCTACCTTATCTAGTGCACCCTGCCTTGGCTGATAAGGCAAGGCAGGGTGCGTGTGTGTGTGTGAGTGGTGCATGTTTCAAATAAGAGGAACTTTGCCAACACGCACAGATTGCCATCCCCTGGGTGTAATCAGCGACGGATGTGGAAACAGATGATTACATGGATGTTTAAGTGTTTGATTACTCTCTACGTGTGTGTGTGTGTGTGTGTGTGTGTGTGTGTGTGTGTGCACACATGCATGTGCTTATGTGTCTGTCCAGCTATCATTTGATTGAGCTAAGAATTAAGAACATGATGATTTACAACCGTATTTACTTTTTCAGACAATAATTTTAAGTATTCCAGCTATCACTACCCCACACACACACACACACACACCAATGCGGTAACTTCTTTACATGTGAAATAGACTTGTCTTTCTTAAATGTGAGTATTATACAGCCTACAGCTGCCTCCAGGGTCCACACATAAGAGGATCAAGCTGGTGTTTCACAATTTGTCATCATGTCATTGTGATACATTTTAACCAAATTCAACTCTGTGAGCTTTAATGCGAAAACTTTTTTTTGATGTCACCTCATGCAACACCAAGGCATTACTATATCGTTTTCTATGTCTGTCTTCTTTCCTAGCTGAGGACTGCTTCGATTTTTCTTGCATGCATATTGTACGTTGAGATTAATCTCAAAGCTCAAAGCAAAGAATAAAGGCAACTGAGTTTGAAAATGCTTCAGTCAAATTACTGTTTTTGCTTCTGAAAAACTAAATAAACCATGTTGCTGTCCTGCTAGGTCCGGGGGATTTTTTTTTATTTGTACTGGCTTGCTTAAATAATAACAGAAATATGGAAAACCAAAATAGTGATTAGCTTTGAATGTCAAAACATTTTAATCACATTGATGTGCAACAAAGAGATTATTTTCTTTGATGATGAAAGTTCAAAAAAATGAAATACAAAGCCTCATGAAACAGAATACTGAGTTCAGCACCCGTACACGTTATTTTAGCTGTGAAATTATTAAACTTATTATATGAGTGTACTATGTAAAAAAATCACTCTTATGGGTTGAATCACCCTGACTGATAAATCAATATCAAAGCCATCTGAACAGAAGTAGGTGGCCCTCCTCTCCAAGCTTTTGTTTTAAGCAAATCCTCTATTTTATTTTTCAATTTTACTGCACACACAGTGATTGACCTGTGTAGTCCTCTGCTACTTTTTATGCCTGTGAAGTTTTGATTTGTCCTTGTCAGTCTTTGTGAATGAGATATCTCAGCAATGGCCTTGAGGAACTTTCATCAAATTTGGCACAAACATCCACTTGGACTCAAGGTAATTTCAAAGGTCAGTGTTACTGTGACCTCTCAAAACACATTTTGGGCCAAATCTTAAGAATTCATATGCTAAGATGACAACATTTGAAGTGAGGAGGCAAACATTTTGTGAGGCAGTAATTCTTGTTTGAATTTGCTTGGAGGGAGGGCACTAGCAGAATCTGGGTGCGCAGTTACACAATTTCGTCTTGGGATGCGTCCAGAGTTTTGCAGAGCCATCATTATGAAGCAGACCAGACCACAGCAAAATCTAAAATGATGTAATCTAAATCTGATGGCAAAGATATCCATCACTCACTATTTTGTCATGTTTTGAAAGCTTATTTTTATAGTAGGAAATACACGCGCACACACACACACACACACACACATACACTGTGCAGTTCTTGTCATGGTCTCACAGCTGCTTCTGTCCTCTTCTTACTGCTGGCCCTGTCCTGCTCTCTGTCAGCCAGGACACTGGTGATGACATTAGCTAACAGCACTGATTGGAATGTCATTCAACTTTTGTGTCATGCAGACAAGCACACGCATGCACATGCAAGCACACACACACACACACACACACACACACACACACACACACACACACACACACACACACACAAATCAAAGACTCTTGAATACAGTGCAAATGCATGTATACACATGCACAACAACACACCGTCAGTCAGTCACACGCACTCCTGTGGCCATTATGGATCATTTGTTCTCTCTGTGTTGCCAACTGAGAGAAATCGCTACCTCGCAGCTACTCGTGCTATACACACATGTAGGACTGGATAGACCTATGCATTTGCTTAAAAAATGTGTACAGATAAAAAAAAAAAAAATCTCTATTTCTGCACCACTTAACACAGATAAACACACACACAGACACACACACACATACAGCATACGCTGTAATAGACCTACGGGCAAAATGGCAGATATGAGATCTCCACAAGCGCTGTGTGTTATTGCTCATTTTGTGCGTCTAATATCACCCTGCTAAATTGCTCCATAGGAGATCAATACAGTCATCTGGAATTGAGTTGAATAGCTATATGGAACCATGCTCAGGAAAACATAACTCACATACATCTACTCATTTCAAGCACACATATACAGCATTTCACTGAGATCCTGGTGACTGATTATTTACTGAATGGGCAGAGAGCTCAGTGTTATTAAAGCTGAGAAAGTTGATAGAATGAGACAGAGAAGAAAGGAATGTAGATTCTGATACATGAAGGGTTACGATTTCATATGCCATGTTAGATGTGGTAGAAATGAATACCATTCAGTCAGTTCACTGTATTTCACCAAAAAAAAAAAAAAAATACAAGTACAGCAATCAAATTGATGTTTAACAGCTCTATTCTGTCTACCTTAGACAGCACAATTTTGTAAAAGATATCACTATATTTAGATGTCAGTTAGCTCCAAAGATCCCATGCTATATTTGGAAGTCTGAGGAATTGGTTCAGCACAGGTTGAGCATCTCAGCTATAATGGAGCACCTCCTATCAGTGTTGTCTTCCTGTATAACAACCAAAACGCTTCAGTTTGATTAATGACTGCGGTGGAATACCTGCCGTGTCCTACAGATCTCCTTGTATTTCCAATTTTGCCAGTTTTTGTTTCTTCAACAGTGAATGTTGCCCTGTTAAAATGTAACACTGAGTACTTTATTTTTTATTTTATTTATTTTTTATGGAGTGTGGCATCAACAAATCCATTAGCAATATCAAACAGGTTTCCTATCAGTGGTGAAACAGGCTGTATAGACTTTGAATATACTTTACAGTAGTGGTGAAACATTGAGTGATATGTTGCTCTCCAGGTTGTCCTTGTATTCGCTGCCTCATTGTGTGTGTGTGTGTGTGTGTGTGTGTGTGTGTGTGTGTGTGTGTGTGTGTGTGTGTGTGTGTGTGTGTGTGTGTGTGTGTGTGTGTGTGTGTGTGTGTGTGTGTGTGCGCATGTTTGAGAGAGAGTTCATTCTGAGGGCTCGTTGACTGCATGCCAGCCAGGAGACAAGAGAACCTTGGGTAATTGGACTCCTATGTGGCCCTGCATGGCACTGGAATTGTGTCTGGGATGGCTGCCATCCCAAGTGTGTGTGTGTGTGCGTGTGTTTGTATTTGTATTATAGCTACTCTGAATATCTGAACAGGTTTTCCTTCTACTTGTCAGCATTCACACATTTACATTAATATTTTTATAGGTGTAACTTTTTTCTTTCTTTGTATTTGTTTTTTTTATACTAACATGCAACTTTAATTATCGATAAGGCATTTTGAAAATAGACATATACAAACAAGTTAAACCTTCAAAATTCCTTTGAATAGTTGCCAGTATCTGCATGTGTGGGTAACACACACAGTAAACAGTGCCAGTAATTCAGATGTGCCTCCATCAAACACTGCCAAACTGCAACTCTGCTTTGGAATTCACACTTCAATGTTAACTATCTGTTTGCTTGTTGAGGAATAAATATTAAACCACAGCTTTGTTTTTTTTCACGTATAGTTTCTTAATTATAGTCTGTTGGTAGTCTGTTTCTAACATGGGACACTGACGTACAGCTGGCTAAGCTGATTGCCATTGAATGCCTATACAAGATGTGTGTAGAATATTTATGCTGCACACACCCAGATCTAGCCCTGCATTTAATGGTCAGCTGGTTCAGTCGACTTTGTAAAAAATATACCACCAAAAGGTGAGGTATTCAAGGAACCCCCATCAGCGAAAGAGTGAAAAAAATGTCATGAATAAACAAATCATTTTCACTCTTGGCCAATGTGGTATGGTTGAAAAGCTGCCAGAGAGAAGGATTAGAGGGGAAGAATGGGAGAAACAGGCTGCTGACAATAAATGAAAAGCTGAGGAGCTGCTTGTATTCTGCCGCGCTGCTGTTTTCTCAGCTGTTGGTACGTTATAGCCTGTGTTTTTCTTTCTATAGTTTCTTTGTCTCCTTTTTTTCTTTTGAATACCAATTAGCATTACTCCAAAACTCCTTTCTCACTGTCCTCCAGGTTTCTCTGTTATGAGAGAGACACGGGGAGACTGATAGACATCTGCAGGCAGACAAAAGGACTGACAGAGTTCCAGCGCTGCTTGATGGAAATGGATTGTACATATTGTGTTATTGCTTCCTCCATGAATAACTAGAGATTCTATAGTGGTCATCATAAATTACAGATGTTTGTGCTTTTGATGGAACACGGATTGTATGATACAAAACATTGATAAGGTTCTATAAATATAGTTTAGTAAGATGTATGCAGCCTTTTCATGGATTACTTTTCAGCCCTGAGGTCACTACAGACTGACAGTATAAGTAACATTGTCAATAGTGCCCAACTGTGAATGGATTGATATTTAAGCGTATTTAATTAATAAAGAATATGACGGGGATGTTTATTACAACTGAGTAGGCGTACTTTATGTACCTTGGGAAATTAAATAGGCTGTCAGTTAAAAACAGTTGTTTGAGCTCATTCTGTTATAATGACATTTACGTCCTTTATGTGCCAATCAGTGAATTTCCTTTTGCTTCAGTTATTCCGTTCTGCAAAATGTTAAATGTGAAAGCAAATTACGAGACTGTAGTTAACACATTTTTGTTTAAATATAAAAGCTCAGTCTCATAATTTTATATTATACTTCAACATGTTCAATGTTCTGAAATAAAAACGGACATCTCATTAAACTAGTTCCTACATTAAAAAGCAAAGCATGTCCCAAGCTTTATTATACTGTTATGGGACACTATAGTGTGTGACTGAGGCTGTAACGAGCAACCTTCTAGTCCAAAGTCAGGAGGTTTACACAAATGGGAAGGAGTAAGGAGAATTGTGAGTCTGGAAACCTGAGGCTTCACTGGGAGGGTCAACAATACACAGTTTGTTCAACAAACATTAGCCAAACACTCCCAAGCCCCCAAATGAATTGTCTTCCACATTGTCCTTCACCCAAGAGTAATGATGAATACAGCATAGCAAGCAAGCCCCAATGCTGAGGCCTCCTAAGCAGATGTTTAAGTGTCCTGTCTGAAGCTTTATAAGAGTTCATTACCCATCCAGATGCACTGAGAGGCAGCTGGTGACGTTGTAGCACCCCTAAGTCTTCCCTGAAGGAGTCTGGTTTTAGGACCTAAAGCACATTCATCAAACTTCTGTAGCAAATCTAAATAATGCTGTAGCAGGCTGGCTCATCTCCGAAATGTGATTGGCTCTCATTGAGTGGGCTCTTTGAATAGGCCTCTTTAACTATGAGAGCTCTCCATTATCTATACGGATGGAGGCAGACATTGTATCGCTAATGGAAACGAGACTAATGAGGGGCACCACACTCCAGGCAGAGTGCACACTTGAAATCCCATCATACTGTTTCATAATGTGTTACAGAGTTTCAGACCACATATGGTGGCTAGCTTCTAAAATGCTTGGATACAGGCAACACTACAGCTGTGATTAAAGGAGGACATCACCCATCATGGGTCGAAATTCAAGAGACTTTGGCTTGTAAAACTTTTAGCAAACACTTTTAAAGGATAGCTTCACAATGTTTCACAGTCTTTCTTTATACAATACTCACATTCATGTTCGGTGAAACAGTTATTGGTCACTGTAATTGTTCCTGTTCATGATGCAGTCCTTGTTCTGTAGCATGATAGCATGATATACTTAAGTTAACCTGAAGCTAATATGAGTCCTCAGAGAATGGAGTCAGTCCCTCCTTTTGGTTTCAACTTAACTGTTTACATAGATGGTAAATGAATTGATCCGATGTGCATTTCATGGCCAGAAGCATTTACTCAGAATATACACTTTGCTTTAAGAGGTTGTGAGGCATTTAATCTTCCAGACATATAACAGAAGAATACTATTTAACTTGGCAGTATGAGGACTGTGGATTTTGTCTCTCATCCCTTACAATGTAATTGCTTTAGGACAGTGTACTAGAACTG
This sequence comes from Acanthopagrus latus, assembly GCF_904848185.1. Classification (NCBI taxonomy): domain Eukaryota; kingdom Metazoa; phylum Chordata; class Actinopteri; order Spariformes; family Sparidae; genus Acanthopagrus; species Acanthopagrus latus. The sequence goes on from NC_051039.1 coordinate 18,820,348, forward strand.
GCGTTGTACACAATATGCATTGTTTGGTATGTGCATTGCTTTAAAGGTCATAGTCTAGTATGTGTTCACTACAGCTGGGAAAATAAAAGAATATAGAAAATCCCTTTTGGGTCACTTTAAATGGAGACATTTAACTCATTATCTAGAATTGTTACTGTAAAGCCCAGTTTAGACCAAAGATTCACAACACAATGAAACCGTTTTAGTACATTGCATAGAAACTTTGCAGCAGAGTGAACTGGCCCTTTGCAGCTCTACTTGCAGGCTGATGGTGTTGCCAGTGACTTGCCTGTCACGTGGATGGTTTTAGAACATAATAATGCATGTAATCAATGTAATCAGCGGCTGCTGCTTAATTAACAACTGCACTGCTTTTCCTCTGCTCCACTTGCGTTCACAGCCACTCTGCAATGCTCACTCTCTCTCACTCACCCATGCATACCTCTCTCCACAGCACTTTCTCTTTCTCTCTCACAAACTTGGTTCACGATGCACACACCCTTTTTTCATCATTTCATCATCACTACAAATGCGGTAGCAAGTAACTCACAGTCGCGTAAGGCTCTTCAAATTATATTCAGCCATAAAAAAGCCAGTTTAACACAAAAGTTCAGAGAGTCGTTGCATTTGACATGATACAGCACATCATCTGGTCACACTGGTGTGAACGGGCAGGTTTTCAGAGCGTTGCGGAACGTACTCCTCTTGTTGTGAACTCCTTGGTCTGAACTGGGCTAACAGTTAAGGCATTCAAATTCTATCATGTTTTCAAAAATAAAGCAGCCAGCAATGCAGCAGA
>NC_051039.1:19126146-19216146 GCF_904848185.1 Acanthopagrus latus
AGCCCAAGAAATCTTATACCAGTTACATTTAAAAAGAAAACAAAAAACAGGTTTCCAACTTGTAAGAGAAAGTCAGGTCGACACTTGACAAGAATATTGTGTATGAGAAAGCATGTTCCTGTGATAGACATCATTAATAAAATGATAAGGTTGTGGAAGCGCTCTGATTTTTCAGTTGAAAAGTCGTTGAATTTCACATTGGCACCACTGCAGGAAACTGGTTTAATGACTGCTATCTGGAAAAGAGGCTGGTGATTCAGTCACATTCCAGTTCACCGGAACTGGGTAGACTTGTTGGCATGTTAAGTTCTTATTCTGTGGAGACTTTGGTCATATGAAAAAATAAAAAAAGAAAGGCCAGATACTTCAGACCGGTTTGACCTTTTATTTGCCCAGTTGTAGGCTCACTGAACACATGTTTCCACATTGTGAGGCAGGGCAGGAATGCCACACAGCCACACACATTCTCTTCCTGTAGCTGCCAAGTACAGCTGCTGGGCACCAGTTGTTAGCAGCGATATTCAAGCATTTGGACAGTTAAATGCAATTTTTTCATTCGCAATTGTTGGTGTTATTTGTAGACAATAGAGAGGAATTACTCTTGAGGTAAAGAAGTTCCACAGTGTGCTAATCCAACCCCAGTCAGGTACAGATGCAGGACAAAAAATGGCAAGGATCGTCATGTGATCCCAGGTTATTGTAAACCTCATATTCTTCTGTATGCTTTGATAGATTTTTCCCATAATTTTCAACCTAAAAGGTTTATCTTGGCCAACTGGGTGAAAACATATTCAATTAATAAGGAGAAACTCACATATAAATTGCTATTTTTGCTTTTTTTTTTGTGAAGTAAAAATGCACTTTAAATACTTATTGTCCCTTATTATTTTGTTGTTATCTCAGCATGTGGTTGGTCTGTGTGTCACCAGTAGGTTTTACATTTAATACAGAAACAAAAAGAATACAAATTATTGAAGTGAAATTTGCAGAACAGTCAGCGTGGTAGTGAGTTTTTTAATACAAGAACAATAAAAACCCCATAGACAGTCAATCCATATTTCATAAGAAGTAGTTTAAAATCCCTGAGTGGAATCAGGCTGGACTGCTTCACTGCTTGGAGTGTGTTTCACGTAAGTGGATACATAAGTGGGTAGCTGTCCAAGCATGGATTTATAAATGAAGTTCTATCAGTGTTAAGGTCTGCGCATGGATGATGATGACCAGCTGATGAAAGAATACAGAGTGCAGTCGTGTGTGAGGGGTTTACAACCGGTTATAAATTTCAGAGAATATGTGTGCACAATGATGATTCTAGTTTTGATTAAATAAAAGTCTATTTTTTTTTCCAGAAAAGGAACATGAATGTAACTCCAGTCATTCGTGTTTCCTGCACGTCTCTATAACATATGCAAATTACTTAATTTTATAAAAATTACTTGATTTTTATAAACAAATTAATGTTGTGATTCCCTGAACACTGCCTGCAGTCGGGGAACCTAAAACTGAAACTTAAAGATGGAAGAAGCAGCTCACTGAACATTCAAGAAGCTTTTCTAGGTCCTTACAATGGCAGAAGAAGGATATTTATAAATTGAGAACTTTCAACAAGGGTTCACTTTTTATGTTGTTTTATGTTTATGTTGTAAAAGTCAAATAGAAAGTCAATATAAAAATAGGAATTATTATACCAACACCTGAAGACAACTGATTTAATGGTATATAGAGTTCATTTTACAGAACATGTAGTGTAGAGCTGCTTCAACTGCTTTTTGTGACGTTTTTGTGCGTGTTGATGTCAGCATGTTGTCCAACATTTCATAATTCCTGCTTGGTTGATATACTGTTGTTTTCACACAAGAAATAAGATGCAGAATTGCAATTTCTTTTCTGAACCAGAGACAATGTTCCCCTGTATTTGCTCTGGCCTACAGGTGGACAGCCAGCTGCGGTCTTCTAACCGCCGGCTGGACAACCTCCACGCTCAGCTGCAAGAACTGGATGCTCACATTGTGGTGAAGGGAGGAGAGGAGAATAAAGGTATGTGTGTGGAAACACTTTCACCCCTGTTGTCAAATCTGTCTTTTCCTTTGATCCATTTTGTCTCTGATGTAACAAACAAAGCACAGATAAGTGAGTTGGACTGTTCTGTGGATCTGTGTCGTTTAGAATCAGTTGGAAAAGTGCCATTAATATTTGACACGGAGAACACGCACGAGTTTCAGTCCAGTTTTATAGTCATCAGTATTCGCTGAAGGCAACAGCTCTCCCACTGGACACTGATGTTCAAATGAAAAAAGATTTTAAATACATTACTCTTCTCTGCTTGAACATGGAGTTCATATCATGCTATGAATTAATCATGGCAGATAATATGAACACTGATTTTTAAGCTAACTTTACTATTAACATCATAAACTATTTGTAGTGAATTCAAATCCTTAGAACCACATGGAAAAACAATATTCCTGACGATTTGTGCTTTCCTTCTCCGACTGGGTGGGACAGTCTCTCCCAGTGGATCTGTTCCCATAATCCAGGATATTAGCCCTGTTCATGCTGCTGCAGAAATTCAAGAAAGCAATGCTATTATTTGGCTTTACATGAAATTCCCTTGTGGGTATTTTCACCTTAGAGCGCACCATGTGAACCCTCATCGAGTTGCTTTTTATATCATCTCCAACCTTTTCCTTCCCTCCACAGATGAGTGTCCTCAGTCTCCCGGGGCAGAGAGCCGTACGTCAGCCCACAAGGAACGCATCGCTGCCCTGGAGAGACAGCTCAACATCGAGCTCAAAGTCAAACAGGGAGTTGAAAACATGATCCCCGTCTACTCCAACGGATCCACCAAGGTATACTGACATAATCCATAATAATACCAGAACACATCTCAAGAGAACAATATATGAGGCAAATACCATACACATAACAAACACCAGAGCAATGTAAAGAACATTTTGTACGTTGTGGTACACATGACACCCTCCCACAGCCATCTGATACGGTAATTGACAGCGTGTGTCTTTTTGCACCTTCATGATCCATAACCTTGCAGTCTGCTGACTCAGAAGACAATCTCTAAATGTGTATGATGTGGGACACACATTTCTTTATGCACACACCTCATCCCTTGATTACTACAAAGATCCCCTCCCCCTTATTTTCTGCGGCATGTTTCACCTTGCCATTCGACCTTGCACTTGCACCTCCTCTTCCCTTCCCGTTTCACTACTTATTCAATTTTAAACCCCATAGTGATCAATCAAAAGAAAGAGGGAAATGATTAATGATTAATGATTTATGTTGTTTTATGTGTTGCTCTAGGTTTTCCTGGTACTATATTGTGTACTATGCAGCCTCCTGTGTCATTTTTTGATTTGTTCCTTGTCTTGTTTCTGCTCCCATCAGGACAAGAAGATGCTGCAGACGGCCCAACAGATGCTGCAGGATAGTAAGACCAAAATTGACATCATCCGCATGCAAATCCGCAAAGCTGTGCAGGCCACTGAGCACAATGATGACACACAGGGTGAGTTTGATTTACTTAATGAATGAATATGATGTACCACTAAAATGTGGCCCCAGTTATGCAAAAAAAAAAAAAAACACCCGGGGTCGTGATGTTTGATAAAAAAGTTTACAATATGTTGTCTTGCTCAATATTTGGTTGCATTTTGAAAGGTTAGCACTCTTGGATTTTGGTTTTCACAAAAAAGTAGTGAAAGATGCAGGGAGCAAGACAAATGATCCCATAACATTAAATATTCTTCCACATAGTCAATGTACTTTACATAAAACCATCCATCTAAATTAATTTTGTTGCAAATCACACTCTTTACGGCGATATTTTTTCCTCATTTGGATGGTGCTTTGGCCCTTCCGAAAAAAGGAAATCTGTGGAAGGCAACAGAAACAAACATGGAGGGCAGTGAACACGAAACTGAATAAGACATTTTCGAACAGGAGCAGGACTCTGACAAGCCAAGACAAAACAAGGACGTGGTTTCGGTTTGAAAACAGAGACTGACCTCAAAATTGCACTTTGCAAATGATGCCGCAGACTGATCCTCTTTAATATTTGCATTTGTTTTAGCTGGTATCTTTCAGATCATTACCTGATATGAAATGACTTACAGTATTGTAGGATGGGAGTTTTTAGTCATATTTCATTTTTGGCTCATATTTCAGAGAAAAGTGAGCCATGTGACCTGTGTGTTTTAAGAGAGTGGTCAGCTGCCGTTGACGGGATGCTTTTCATCTCTATCTTCATGTGATCTGCGCCCATGCTAGTCTGTTCTGAGCAGCAGCTGCAGACAGCAGACACACAGTAACATAAACAGATCAATAAAGAGCCGGCCCATTGTTTCACATCTCACCGCCTTAGTTTTGCTGTGTAGAAGATGAAGAGAACGGTTGGGCTTGATGCACAGTGGCCTGAGTGCATACGCGCATGTTTTTATGTGAAAAAAGACACAAAGCCGATGAAATGGCCCACCTGGCACATTACCACAATCAATCAAATTCAAACAAAAATACAACCCTCCAACAAAAGGGCCAGCAGATGAAAAGTGTCTTTTCACACATTAAAGGCAGCGAGCCTCTCTCTCTCTCTCTCTCTCTCTCTCTCTCTCACAACATTAAAGTGTTGTGTGTAGAAGCAGAACAAATACATTCTCCAGGAGGGGGATTGTGTGTATTAAATTTACCCAAATGTGGTCATGTACTCCAAGAAACAAACAAACAAATCTGTCCTATTCACTTCCTTTTGTTTGTGATACACACTCAGGCTGATAAATGACATTTCAGCAGCAGCACCAGTCAGTGGTGATGGGGCAATGAGTTATGTGGGATGATGCTTTTGTAAAATGGAGCAGGGGAGCAAGGAGAGAGCGCTGGGAGGGGGTAGAAGTAAAACCAAAAAACAGATTTTTTTTCAAGAGACAGTTGGTGTATTCCCTGCAGGGCCATCTATTCCTCTCTGCTCATGTAAGAGGCAGCTGACGGCTATTAAGAAAGTGGCTGTCTTTTAAGGCAAAGAAGATAATGGCCATTTGGAAGGAGTTAAGAGCTGTACTTTATCTCTCCATGTCCTCAGTGTGGAAAACCTATTTGGTTTATTAATGATCTAAAGCTCCTTCCATTGCATTAACATTATGAAAATAGTACTCTGGATGTTAATGATCACATTGAGCTGCAATGATTTTGTACTTACGGGCAACTCCACGGATTTAACACATCAAACTGGTTTACAGGTCAAAGGGAGTGCTACAGTGAATGTGGAAAAAGTTGTGTAAATCCTCCAGAGGGAGTTGTGTGAAGTTTAATAAATTGCCTCAAGTGGTCTCACTCAGAGTCCGCCTCAGTTGGTGCTGACGACAAAAAAAATCCGGGAGAGTTAGTAAGAATGAGTGGACCTCAGTAGCCCGCTCTTCATCTTAGCTTCCAGCTACATTAGCCACCACTAGCATAACACACCTGAATCTCTTGCCGTATTCACATGATCTGGGGAGGGTCGTCTTCAGATGATATCTCTGTTGCAATGATTGTTATGATAATTGATAGTTATCAACTGTGCATCATGACAGTGTTAGGAGTGTTATAATGAATAGTGTATAAAGTGTTTCAGTAAAGTTTAGTTCTTCAAGCCTTAACCTCTGCTGTGGATGCAGACATAAAGAGAATATGCCTTTCTGCACTTTCTCTGCAGGTATTTTATTGCCTGTAATGGTAACCTCAGTATAAATGTTTCTCTTGTACTGGTGTCTCACATAGTCTCTGGATCTTTCGAGGTTATTCTGTCTTTCTCCTTTAAACCACACACTCACTCATACACACAGTGGTTGTGTGTAAAGTGTACACAGACTGACAGTCTCCAGGCACCACACCCGGTGGAAGGGGTCATCTAGCAGGGTCTGGGCTCCAGGCAGAACACCTTATTAGGAGATAAAAGCATCCACATTCACTTCCACCCCTACCTCCCCCTTTCCCTCTCCTTCTCCCTCCGTCTCATGCAGCATTTTAACAGCTCATAGGTCATAAAAATCATGTTTAATCACTCCTCCTGTGTCCTTTTGTCGTTTCTTGTTTTTAACCTTGTATTTAAAAAGCCACATGCACCTTGTTTTGAATGCTATTGATCCTTTTGTGCTTTTCCTTATCTTGCGCCTCCTCTCCCCCTCCTCCTTTGTGCTTATTGCCCACTGTGAGAGGCTGCTACTGAGCCATTAAGCTAACCACTTAGCTGTAATTGTTCTTCACTGGTGTGACTCTGATGTTGACCCATGTCTGTCTTCCTAAGTAAGGGAGCTTGAGGATGTTTTTACCTTTTGACCGAGAGTATTGCTCCTAATTTCCTGCTGTCATGACCACATTTTTCCATTTAAGGGGTGAAATAAGCTGTTTTGTGTGTTTTATCAGTGGCATTTTGAAGTGGCTGGAAATACGAAAGTATACTAAACGTCAAGTTTTATCCTTTTTGGTGTCAGTAGACGATTTGTTTCTTTATATAATTTTTGCACAGACCTACAGGCATGTCGTCTTGATGTATTAAACCTTTTTATAATGTCAAAAGGTTTTCCATTTGTTTTAACAAACCATGATCAAGTAGCAACATAAAAGGCAAGAGGTTCAGTTTTATATTATCACATTACATTTTCTACTGCACTCATCTATCTAGTTAGCAGGAGCTGTAACCTTTGGCAATAGCAAGAAGTTTTGGACAACACACTGTTAGTACTTGTTTAGATGTCACTCATTTGTTTGTTTTCACTGTAGTTTATGCCGGTATAATTAAATTTTAATCTCACTGAAAAACATTATCATAAAAAAAAGGAGACATCGGACTTAAGAGGGTATTTCTTCGCTCTGTTTGCTTTTAAAGATGCGACTCAGAAAGCCTTTTGGAAATAATGATGTTGTTTACTGGGGAACACTCGGAGGCTGCTCACCTCCCTCCAGGCGCTGCTAATGTTTTCTTTGTCTGACTCTTCTGTAATGCATGACTTGCATTAAGGCATTAACCTAACTTGGTATGCCCAGGGGAGTTCCCTACAACATTCTGCTGCCATAACAAAACACTTAAGTCTCAGCATGCACCTACCAAGATCAAACGACACGATATAACTGATTAAAGCAGCATCCTTTTGACTTTTCTGCCTCAGTTGCATTTTGTAAAGTCGTCTGCACTGATGCACTAAGGTCCTTTATCCATTTTGGCACTGCAGGTAACCAGGACCTGTGCGGGATGGAGCTACGTATTGAAGAGCTGAGGCATCACTACAGGGTGGAGCATGCTGTGGCTGAGGGGGCCAAAAACGTGCTCAGACTCCTGGGGGCCAGCAAGGTCCAGGACAAGAAAGCCCTGTCTGAGGTTAGACCGGACGCGCGCACACACACACACACACACACACACGCACACACACACGCACACACTAACCCCTTTAATGTTCTTCTGTATGTACCATTACATACAACATTGTCATGGCGATAAAATGTCCACCCAGTGGATGTAACTGTATTAAAGCTTCTCTGTGTTGGTTCCCTGTAGGCGCAGTCCCGTCTGAGCGAGGCGTCTCAGAGGTTAGACCTGTTAAGGGACTCTCTTGACCAGCGTCTGGCAGAGCTACCAGAGGATCATCCCAAGGCCAGTGTCATCAAAGAGGAGCTGGTCCTGGCTTCCTCACCTGCCTTCAGCTCTCGCCACGGAGCCCCTTACCTCCACAACCAATACAGCACCCTCAACAAGCCCTCACCTCTCACTGGTATGTAAAATAACCCAAAGCTAAAGGCCAAAGTTGAGCAAATTTATACCATAAGAGGTATTCATAGATCAACAGTGACATGAACATGGAAAGAGGCAGACACGAGCTGAACAGTTACATCCCAACATCTTAACTGTGCATGACAAGGTGGTACAAAGGTGTTTACAACACACACTAATGCATGTGGAAATTAGAGTAGTATACCAAGTGTCTGTGTTGAGGCATCTTACCAGTCAAGGTTGGATGATGTTGTTTCTTCTGCTGCTATTTGAAATAAAGACTTTAACAAAAAATGTCAAATGAACTGATTCTGGAGTGCTTCTAGACAAAGCATTGTGGTAATCAGCAAAAATCAGTTCAACCTCGAGGGGATGAAAAGAGTTCAAAGGAACATTTAGCATTTTCTGTCTTTTTTGTGGCAGTGTGGTTATCCTGTGTTGAAACAAGAACGCCTGCTGCACCCACAGTTACCGCAATGATTGATTCTGTTCCACACATCTCTGTACTGTACGTGAACTTGTCCTCGAACATGTACACAGATGCATTCATGTGGCCAGGGAATTCGGGGAGACATTTTATCAGTTTGAACCCGATTCAAGTGGTCATAATTATAGAATAATTGATCTAACATAGAACAGCTTATTGAGCTTCGCGTCTCATCATTTATGTCTGCTTGTGGGAGAGAAGGCATCACAAGACCTTTGTAAGTCAAAAACAGGTGTGGAAGTTTGATTTACAGATTTAGTTGAATCCACTGATTTATTTATCTGCCTTTGGTGTTTGTTGCCTGTAGTTGGTTGTACCTGATTTCCCTTCCTCTGTCCTCAGGTACCCTACAGGTGCAGCTGCTGGGCTGTGTGGGGTTGTTGGAGGTGGTGCCAGGTCGCAATAAGGGGACAGCTGTCATGCTGCCCTGCCACAGCCCCGGAGACACCAGGTCATTCATGAGGGGTAGCAAGGGGCTGTACGGACGGAGCGGCTCCGTCAGCGGGAAGACGCCCAGCAAGAATGACGAGCTCTCCTGTAAGTGTGTGTGTGACTCTGTGTGTGTGTGTGTATGCAGGTCTTGGGTTCATTTGAAAATGTTCAGTATTGTGTGCATTATAAGAACAACATACTGCCATTTTTTTTGTGCAATGTAGCAAATCTTTATTTAGTACTATTGACTTTGTGTCACCATCACTTCGTTGGTGCGTTGGGTACTGTAGGTCACACATAATGTGTTAGCAGCATCAGCTAATTTAATTCAACTGCCTCAAAAACCCAGTGGTCAGGGCGAATGTGGCAGGTACCGTATAGGAATGCACCTATGGAGGAAATATAATTTGCTGATCTTGTGTGTGTGTGTGTGTGTGTGTGTGTGTAGCTGAGGTGAGTGCAGTGCTGAAGCTGGATAACACAGTGGTTGGCCAGACAGCTTGGAGGACTGTGGGAGAACAGGCTTGGGATCAGACCTTCACTGTGGAGCTGGAAAGGGTCAGTATGAAATGCACACAAACATCTGCACACACAATAGACTGTTTAAGTATCTTTTTATGAACCATTGGGTGTGTCTCTGTGTGTTTTAGTCAAGGGAAATGGAGATGGCAGTTTACTGGAAGGACTACCGCTCGCTGTGTGCTCTGAAGTACGTGAAGCTGGAGGAGTTCCTGGACAACCAGAAACACAGGGTTCAGCTGGAGCTGGAGCCTCAGGGCCTGCTGCTGGCTGAGGTACACACATGCACGCACACACACACACAAAAACATTAAATGACACAAATCAACAAAAAATGTGCAAAGGGACAGCCACACACAAGGGTTGGACACAGATGTCCTTGCATACATCTCACCTGTCTATGCAAGCTCTATAAATACAAAGGTATTCAAATATGCACTGATACACCTGCCCACACACAAGCTGTCACACACACCTGTGCTGAAAAACACTGCTTTGATATATCAGACTTGAAAGGTTCAATCATCACGATGTGACGTCTGGAAATAAAATCTTTGATGTTTCGTGTGTGTGTTTTTTTCAGGTGACCTTCTTCAACCCGGTCATCGAGAGGGTTCCTCGCCTTCAGAGGCAGAAGAAGGTGTTTTCTAAGCAGCAAGGTGAGGCAGACAGGGAGCAGAGAGAAAATACAAAACATGATGATCATTGGTATAATTACACAATTGTATTCTCTACAATACATTTTAGTACATTGAGTACATTTTAGATAGAGGATATTTTAAGATTAGCAAAAAGCTGTTGTGTTTGAACTTTACCTAAATGAGAAAATGAACATAACTAGAAGGAAAGAAAGGTTAATAGCAGGTTTTTCATTTAGGCTACAGCACCACCTAGTGGTGAACAAATGATCTTGCATCATCATGATTATAAGATCTTGAAACAAGATGTTAAAAAAACAAAAGATAATATAATTGAGAAACTAAGCATGAAACAGTTCAAGCAAAACCTGTGGTCATCAGTCATTTGAAGACCTTTTAAATAAAAACTAGTTTCTCTTGTTGTAGATTGTGGAAGTTTTGGAATATCATTTAATTTCCCTGCGTTTGCTGTGATTATCAGGAAATTATTTTAACCATCGCTTACATCTGAATGCTATCATTTTATGTTGTTTCATTCTGGAACAATTCAGCCTGTAATTATAAAAAAAACAAACAAAAAAACATATATGTTGCCCCTTTTTCGTTACCTGAAAAACAAAGAATACACCATGAAGGAACACACATTTTAGCCACAAGAAAGAGTTCTAATTTGTCAAAGAAAGTCCTTATTTTATTTTTAGCTGAGGTAGGCTCTGAAACTGGACAGCAATTTTTTTACAAAAACTGGGATCTGGGAGACACATAGCAATGACTATATGTGTGGGTGTATGTGTGTTTCCAGGCAAGGCATTCCTGCGAGCTCGTCAGATGAACGTGGATATCGGGACGTGGGTCAGGCTGCTTCGAAATGCCATTCCCACCGTCAACAACTCAGGAACCTACAGTCCCAATGCACACAGCCTAACACTCAACTCTGGGTGAGACATAGACACAGCCATTGCTCTCAAACAGATGAACATGCTGGAGAAACACTCAGCATCTACGTGTGTTTGATAGCTGTCAGTAAGACTTTGCTATCAACCTTAGCGTCATTCCTTGAACCTTGTTCCTTGTGTTTCCTGGCAAAGTATAAAGCATGTGATGCTTTCTCTGCCCCACATCTAACAACCCTTTTGTGTTTGTTCATTTGTCCGTCCTGCATTACCGTGTTCGTCTGTTTGTTTGTGTCCGTGTGACTTTTTTAGGGAGGTCTCAGTGGAGAAGTTGAGTCTGGACAGCGACTCTCCGATAAGAGGCGATTACAAGAGAGACACGGACACAAACACCCCGGTGAGACAGACAGAGAGAGAGAGAGGAAGTGTGTGTGAGAGCAGGGGGTTGCTTTAATGAATTAAATCCACTCTGGTAGTTTTGGGTTGAAGGAAATGTATTTATTTGACATTGATCAAAGCCGCAAACATTCGTCTTCAAGGATGACTAAAATTGTTTGCGTTCAGCACCAAGATGAGTGATAAATCAACACATGGACACCTGATATTTTGTCACCTTAATCAGTAATCGTAAAAAAAAATCCACAATGGAGGCAATAATTATTACGTTTTAGTAATCCAATTTTGGATTATAATTTGCAGCTAGACAAAATATTTATTTGGCTTTCTGTTATTTTGAAACAATAGACAACACAAAAAGAAAATAATTTGAGCTGTACTCACTTAGAACAGTGTGTACTATATTACTTGCTACTGCTAACATGTAATATTGTACATGTTAGTTTCTTTCATTTAAAAGTAATAATGCGCTTTTCAATATTACTATCTGTATACAATAAGGCATTACTGATAACAATACTTTTGTGTTACTTTCAACAAAATAAACACTGAATTCCTCAAAACATTGTTTCATAGTGGGCAATTAAAGCACAGAAGTTTAAATGTATTGCCGTTCATTACTAAATATTACACATGATCCCAACACTGTTTAGAACGCTGTGAAATGTATCAGTGGTGTCCATATAGACATTATAGAGGCCTCATATCAACCAAAGTCTGTTGTCTATGTAATCAAAATCAAATTGAATAGATAAAGTTTGATAATGCTGTGTTCACTATCTTTAACAACCAGTTTACAATCATGGAGCTCTCTTGAGTTGACAGAGTTCACAATAGGAAGACAGACTTGATTATATTTATTGGTCTGTTTATTGTTTTTATCTCCCTCCATCGCTCTGTAGGCCCATACTGATTCATCGCTCAGTATACGGTAGTGTCAATGTAGTTAATAAGTTAAGCGGAGGTGACTTGAATGTATTGTCGTGCACTTGATCACAGTGTCTCTACAAATTAAGCACACCTGCTCGTCTATCTTCATCAGGTTTAAAATCCAGACAAAAAGTGAATCCTCCTCTCTGAAGAATGTTTGTGTGTCACATCCGAACTGAAATCATGTGTCTTGTGTCTTCTCATCTTTCTGCATGTTTCTGTGTCTTTTCCGTCGTGTCTCCTTCCCTGCTCTCTGTCCCTGTCAGGACCGACTGCCAGTCATCGAGCCCTTCTCCCCCCCAGACCTCACCCCCGAGTGCCCTGTCCGATCCCCATCTGTCAGCAGGTACACACACATAAACATTTCATTAACTGCATTATATTTTTTGGATATAATTGCTTCAATACTGTCCCTGTCTGTGTTTATTCTTTTACATTTTTATATCTATTTAGCTGCTTCTGTTTCAGTGTCCTGGTATTGTTCATGATGACTCACTGTCAATGACTTACTGGGACATTTGAATAGAGCAGAAGCTCCATTAATGTTTTCAATAACACCTGTGTGTGAGTCAAAACTTCTGCTATGATAAAGTCCTAACCATTATCACGGAGTACTCGACCCACGCTTACAGTTCCCGTGTCTGCCACAACAAATGTCTTTGGTTCTGAGTTGTTTGTATGATTTTTGATCTGTTTATTTTGGTATCCACTATGAATGCTCCTGCTGACTGCATGTCTGTCTCTCCAGTAAGCAGAGGAAAGGTCCTCTGTCTCTGCAGGACTTCAGACTCATTGCTGTTTTGGGCAGGGGACACTTTGGGAAGGTACGGTTTGGAGAATGGTCCTTGTGGTTGTTTGTTCTCTTGTTTGTTTTTCACTAAATAAAACTTTTAACTTGAAATGCACTGTGAGGGGGGGGAAGGTTTTCCAAATTTAAATGAACAATGATCACAAAAAGTCTTCAGTCACAAAAACCATAAATGGCAGAGAATTTTTAAAGATAATTTCTGTGTTCTTTATGTCATCAAGTGCCTTGGTTTTTTATGTATTGAATGTATAACATTCAACATCTGCAGGAGCTTATAAACCCAATAGAAAACTGTCTCATAATGATTAAGTTCACTCAGACATGCTTATCTTGAAAAGTTTTCGACATCAGTCTCATGAACACGAAAGTTGCAGGTTTAGATCGTGTAGTTCGGACTTCAATCATAATATCTAATGAGTTTAAGAAATATTAGATGTCTTCTTCATTAAATCTATAAACATGCTCATCTACAGGACAGTACAGCTTGCATCTTTCAGAGTCAAACAAAATGAGCTGCGTGTCTGTCTGCAGGTGTTGCTGTCAGAATACAAGAAGACGGGCACGATGTACGCCATCAAAGCCCTGAAGAAAGGAGACATTGTAGCTCGGGATGAGGTGGAAAGGTGTGTGTCAATGTGCTTATTGCGCTCTATGATCCTGTGTTTGTGTGATTGGTTGTTGTTTTTCTTTAGACTGGATCTTTGGGGGTACATTTTACTATATTTAATCAGTGCTGCTGTGCATTTGAATCACTGTGATTACTGTTCATCCGTAGGCGAGTGTGGGTGTCTCATTGACCAGAATAAGCACTCTCTAATTATGTGTAAATGTCTCTGGTTTTCCCTCTCCTCCACTCAATCCTTCATTTATCTCTTCTCTTCCGCATCCTCCCATCTTCACCTCCTCCTTCACACTCCCCATTCCTCCTCCTCCTCATATTCCTGTTCACTCTTTTCTTCTCTTTCCTCCTGCAGTCTGATGTGCGAGAAGCGCATCTTCGAGATTGTGAACATGTCACACCATCCCTTCCTGGTCAACCTGTTTGCGTGCTTCCAGACTCCAGAGCATGTGTGTTTTGTGATGGAGTACACAGCAGGAGGCGACCTGATGATGCACATCCACACAGATGTCTTCACAGAGCCACGAGCCGTGTATGTAACATCTGTGTGTGTGTATGTGTCAGAGAAAGGATGTAAAGTCTGGAAAACCCTGGCTTCCAAACCTGTTCTTTAAAATAACGTTTGCTGGTATCCAGTCCAACTAAACACACCAGCTCATTTATTGTCATTTACAGTAAACAAAACCATTGTGTTCAGTTTTGTAGTCATCCTGATGTTTACATTTCGTTGCCTTTTTATTGCAGGTTAGTAATATTGTTTCTTTGGTTTGACTTCAGGTTTTATGCAGCTTGTGTAGTTCTTGGACTTCAGTTCCTCCACGACCACAAGATTGTGTACAGGTGAGTGGAGCCCACACAAACCTTATCCTCTCACATTATTGTGGCATGTAGAAATGTGTGTACTGAACAAGCGACAGACTAAAAAAGCTTTTTCATTTGTTATTTGTTTGCATGCCTTTTAAACTCCCTGTGTACTCTCAGCTGTGCTCGGTGAAAAACTGCAAACAGAAACTGACTTTTCCAACATCTTTTCTCCCTCCTTCTCATAGAGACCTCAAGCTTGACAACCTGCTGCTTGACACAGATGGTTATGTGAAGATTGCAGACTTTGGACTGTGTAAAGAAGGTGGATATTGTTGTTACTGTCAGATGCTGTCAGCTTATTTTATTTTCCATGTTACATCAAGTCCAGGTTGCCTGCTGTGCATACTTTAAACAATTCATCTGTCTGCCTCTCTCTAAAGGGATGGGCTTTGGTGATCGGACCAGCACGTTCTGTGGGACTCCAGAGTTTTTGGCCCCAGAGGTCCTTACGGATACATCCTACACCAGGGCAGTAGACTGGTGGGGCCTGGGGGTCCTCATCTATGAAATGTTGGTGGGAGAGGTGAGAAATACTTGATTGCACTTACACTTTCCATAAAGTTATAGCCCAACGAAGTTTTTTGACTTGTTATATTAATATCACATTGGTGTGATCTGTGATTTCACAGATGAGCTTGGCGTAAATGATGAACTGGATGAATTTGATCAGTTCCAGATCTTTTTTGATTTATTAAATATGAATTCAACAACAGATTAGGTAAACAGATGGGTTGACCTGATGAATTGGCTGGACTTACAGCTTCTCTTAAGTTTCCTGTGACTCTGTACTGTAAATGGCCCAATAACAAATCAAACGAGATCATGCACAAGTTACACAAGCAAAAGCAAAGTCTTAGATGCCTTATATATTCCTACTCCACTTTGCAAAGAAAGTTAGATCTGCAAAATCACCAACAACATTGATTTGCCACCTTACATGTGATTAATATGCTGATTTGTGAATTTCTGATCTCTGAAATGGATTGAACTAAGTGTGTTTTGCATTTGCACGTGTAGTCTCCATTCCCAGGAGATGATGAGGAGGAGGTGTTTGACAGCATTGTGAACGATGAAGTCCGCTATCCACGTTTCCTGTCCACTGAGGCTATTGGCATCATGAGAAGGGTAAGAACACACTAACATATTAAATGCACAATTCCTCCCTCTTCTGCAGACTTCTTCACTCATGAACAATACAATGACAAATGCTGCACATAAATACAAAACAATTATGATTCAAACGCAGAGGTGACACAGTGATGTTTGACTATAATTTCCCTTTATAATTTCTCATTCTTGTGTGTTATCATGAGCAGCTGTTGAGGAGGAACCCAGAGAGACGACTGGGCTCTGGTGAAAAAGATGCAGAGGAGGTAAAGAAGCAGCCATTTTTCAGAGTAAGTAAACTTGTCACTCTCTCTTATTCATCCCTGTAGTGTTTAAATCTCATTTTCTGACCAAATAGACCAGAGTATGTCCATATCTTGTTTGGAGTTAACACGTCTGTTTGCAGAAAAAAGAAAGAATTATTATTGTTATTTTAAGTTTTTAAGTTAAGTTTCTCAATTCTTTTTCTCCGTCTTCCTCCAGAACATGGACTGGGAGGCGCTGCTGCAGAGGAAAGTGCCACCTCCTTTCGTCCCCTCCATCGGCGGCAAGGAAGATGTCAGCAACTTCGACGAGGAGTTCACCACTGAAGCGCCAGCGCTTACACCTCCGCGTGAGCCTCGCGTGCTCTCCCGCAAAGACCAGGACAGCTTCCGGGATTTTGACTACGTCTCTGACCTCTGCTAGTGGGGATGGGTGGGGGCTCAAAGACTTCGAGGAATGTTTGATGTGGAAGGCTTCATGGCGGTCGTGCCGGAGCGGATCGACAGTCTCTACAGACTGTCAGCTGACTGTTTGTCTGCCGTTAACTACACTGTGAATGAATGTGGAGAGACCGGAAGCAGTCGGTCTTTGTTTTGTGTGTCTGCTGGGTTTCAAAGATGGAGGACTGAGAAAATAAAAGCTGGGAGGGACAAAATGTTTTATCAAAATCAAAGGACAAATGAAGGCCCCCTCTTCAATCATTGTACAACACACCAGTGACTTCATTCAGTTTATTTGTCACCTGTGCAGCTGTGAGAGGAGTGGCTCGCTGTCTCTTTGTACTGTTGACTGTCTGAGGCTTGCTTAATGGCCTCTCATACCAATGCCTTACATTTGTACTTGTATTTGATCCACAGAAATGCATTTTGTTGTTATTTTGTGGCCCTTTATACAGAGCAGCAGGAAGAGTGATTAGATGTGCTGCACAAATACTCTCCAAAAAAAAAAAAAGCATTAGATTGTGAGATTGGAAATCGTGACGTTCAGAGTGTATTTGTACGTAAATGATGATGAACTTCTCTCATGCTGACCCATGCTAGGTGAATTATGAGTTAACTACGGGGTAAAGAAACCACTGTCTTAATTTTCTTTTGGACTTTAACCAACTATTCTTTTTTTTTTTTTTTTTAAATGTGCTGCTTGGATTTTAATTTCAGCAACAGATTTTACAAGTTGCAAATACATTGTATTTTAGGTAACTTCTCAATGCATTACTCATGACCCACCACACACTCTGTTTTCATTGGATATACGAGTATCCCAACCAAGCAGGTTATTACATTCGTTTAAATTTAAAAGCAAAAAAGAAGAAAAAAATCTGAACACTAAGACTTGATGCACATGCAACTTGTTGTCCATTATGGGTTTGAGACACATTCATCCAGTTATCAATATGCTACCATTTTTACTGTTTTGTGAACATGAAGTAAGTAATTTCCCTCTGAGACAATTATATCTGACTTCAAACTGAACCAACACTGGCTCTTACAGTTGTTTTAGTGTCTGAATTTAAGTTTTCAAAACTGTCTGTTGTGGTCATGCAGGGTGTTTTGTTTCCATCACAGTGATAAAATCATCTTTGTTTTAGCCGATAACCAATAGATATCTTAGTGTTTTTTGTTTTTTTTTAAAATCTGGATGGCTCCACAAGCACACCCAACCTCATTAGCCACTTTTCTACAGTAGAGCCAATCAGAGCCTGCTGCAGTGAGTGCTGTCATAGATCCAATACATTAAAAAAAACGATCAATATCATCTGAGGGAAGCAGAATGATAAATGTTGGAGAATATGAGCCGGTGTTATAAACTTCTATGACACTTGAGCTTCTCTGAGTACAAGAGAGGTTTGTTGTGAAGTTGTATGTATGACGGCGTGGATTTTACTTATCTTGAGTATGACAATACAAAAACCATGTGAGAGTACGAGATGACTTATTTTATAAAGAAAACCTGGAGTGAATATGATGCATGTGTGTTGTTATTTATGGGTTTGGGAGTCAGTCAAAAAAGGAGGGGTCAAGTACAGATACCAGAAAGTTAAGTTCAGAAAAAATAAGGTCAGTTCTTAGTAAAATCTAACATTGTAGGGTTTATAAGTTTGAGCTGCATTTAGCGATTTAATTATAATTTCTTTGCCATAATTCAATATTGTTAATCAACTTTCACTTGATTCTTGTTCTTATAAAAGTTGTGTTGACATTTTTAGCAGGATGTGATTATGACAGTTATCATTTATTATTTTCATTATTATTTGAGATCAAACCACACATTATTTAAACCTTTAAAACGATATAAAACTGCGACAAAAACTGGAGTGGATCAAACTGCCAAGAGTCTGAGGAACTTCTGATCATTAAATAATTTAAATGATTTTTCAGTGACCAAATTGTTCCTGATTAGTTTTGATTGATGACTTGATCGAGTAATCAATGACTCTCTTAGCTGTTTAATAATGCATGGCAGAGCATGTTTATTCTCGACATCAGTTTGCTTAATGTGATTATCATTACTGTTTTTCCAATACCGTGATGCAGATTTCAGCCATATTGCACTTTTTCAAACACGAGTCTTAGTGCTGGGAGGGAAGTCATCTCGAAGGACAGGGTTTGCCAGGTCTTCGACCACACTGTGAAGGGCCAAACATCACGAATGAAAATACATTTATGGCTCATTTAATAGAGGTGATACAAATGCACATGACCGATGAGCCAAAATAAGTTAACAGGCCTGTTTAAACAGAGGAAATCACTACAGTGACTGCAGCACGCCAGGACATTTCTACCTTTTTAATACTGTATAACGCTCACATGTGTTTTCTGCAGGTTGGGTACAATATAAGGTGTATACACCATAATGTTGCTTCTGTGATCATCTGAACTTACCCCATCAATAAATGTCTGCTCCCACTGGCAAAACTTCACAGAGATGCCATTTAAATCATTAAAGTACACATGAAAGCTGTGCTTTTTTTCAGTGTAAAACAATCAAATTTCCATTTACTTTTCAGGTATGATCAAATAAATCTGTTCATATTTGACAGTGACGGCAGAGATACAGATACAAGTTCAGGTGCACCTGAATCAGTCAGCTAGCTGACACCGTTGATCATTTGTTTTTGATTGGAGCAAATGTATTTATAGTAAGTGGCTTAGGACAAAGGTGTCTGCTAAATGTCCTAAAAGTTAAAACAGAGAACTGCAAGTAACTACTTATTTTATCATCTCTAAATTTACAGTTGTATCGATTTTTATGAATCCCCTAATGCAGTGATTTCAGTCCTGTTCCTGGGGGCTTAGGGTTATATTTCCCTGCCCCAGCACACCTTTCAGATTCCAAAAGGTCAGAGAATATTTTAACATAACCATCTAATGTTCCCTGAGGGAAAAGCATGTGTTGTTCATAACGTTATTAGTCTTTGTCTTACAGTAAATCATTGCGATATGAGACATGTCAAAGTATCCTCTGTATGAAGGGTCAATTAAACATTTAAGCATTAAATTCTCTCATCTTTCACGTTTGAGAGGCTGGTAACACAGATCACAAATCACTGCTTCATTATCAAAAGGCTGGGATATTATTTTAATAATATCAATAATTCATAACAGAATTACGAAAACTTGTTCTGTGGTGTTCTTAATTAGATGTTAGATGTTTTTGGATGTACTTGGCTCCAGGGTCTGTGCAGGAGTCTCAGTAGATCATTTGACAAATTATTAACTAATTGATTACACAAACAGTTGCGGGTTGGTTTACCTCAATTGACAAATTGTTGCAGCTTCATCAGGCTAAAACCACTCACCTGCTTGCTCGGGGTGCTTTGCAGCAACAGTCGGTTCTATTTTGAGGATTTCAGGAGGATTGCAGGGGAAAAAATTAAGTCTGTTGCTTAATTTTCTCGGACTTTTCAATCCTTTTTCAATCCGGTGCAGATGAAACTGTGTAGTATGTGTGTAATGTGTGTGTGCCCAGTCAGTCAGTCAGTCAGTCAGTGTGTGTGTGTGTGTGTGTGTGTGTGTGTGTGTGTGTGTGTGTGTGTGTGCTGCTGGTCCTGCCTGCCAGAGAGGGGAGTCGAGAGCTCTGCTGGGAACTACATGGTGCTCAATTTTTCAAGATGTCGTCGCTGGAACAGAGGCTGTCGCGAATCGAGGAGAAACTAAAGCAGGAAAATGAAGAAGCTCGCCGGAGAATCGACCTCAACATCGACATGAGCCCGCAGCGATCACGTCCTAGGCCGAGTGAGTGTCCACCGGGGAGGACCGGGGAGTCGGTAACGGCCAGAATAGCCGGGGGAAAGATCGGAGAGGCGGAGGGAGGGAGGGAAGGAGCGGGGGTGTTATGCTGCTCCTAGCTACCACATGCTAACAGGCTAGCTACATAAACAAACACCGACTCGGCTCGGTCGGTTCATTTTACCGACGAATCGCTCATCTAACGAGAGAGGCTATTTCTAGAGTGGGTGAGGCGACATGTTTAAAAAGATAAAGCGCTGTCATGAGGTATCTCGCTGGCAGTCACGTCCCGAAATATGCTCCGATCCCGTCCTGTCAAACATGCTAGGCTAGCAGGCTAGCTAACCTGAGTGATAGTCGGTGGCAGGCCCAGCGTCAGTCAGAAAATGTGTAGTTTCCAGTCTGTTAATGGAACATAACGGAGGTGCCATGTGTCCACAGCTTAGCTACAGCTTCGAGTCGTTATCGAGCAGCGTGTTTTGCTTGTGGCTCTTGCGGCAAAGTCCGTTTTTCCCAGTGCCAGTTCTGACCGTTGACGAAACGGACGCTAATTTGTGCAGGCTACGAAATCAAGCTAACGTTCCACATACGTTGGCTCCGGTGTTGTGTCGATCACACGCCTCCACATTTAGAGGTGACATCCACACTGTCCGACACAGACTCGCTGAATTGAGTCATTCACAATATAAAGGGGAACATGTAGCGGGTGTGATAAGATTGGGGGAAACACGTAAGGTTGGGCCCTTGAAACCGTCTGGAGGAGGAAAGTGTCCAGCAGCAACATGCCTGCACTGACGGACTGACATGTAACACCGAAATAAACACAGTGCCGGGCACAGAAAGCTCTTTATAATCATAGCAGCCTGACCAAATCAACTTTAAAAACTGCCAGCCGACAATATAAGAAAAACTTGTTCATTCACAAGATCACCCCTTTCTTTCAGATCATCGCTTCTTGTCCATTCATGTGAGGTTTGAGTGACATGGACCATAAACCTGCTTCCCCCCGCCTTTTTCTTGTCTTTTAAACATGTTAAAGAGGGTTCACAATCTGTCTGTAAGAATGAAGGTTAGAGGAACAGCACTGTGTTTTTCCTATTGTCAACAAATCTCAAGGAAAGACCACATCTAGCAATATATGAACCTCACCAAGAGAACCAAGAACCTCACTTGTTGTCCAAAAAACTAGTGACGTGATAACATTGATGGGCCACGGCACAACGAAACATTTAACACAGTTTTCTTGATGGTACAACATTCAGTGTTTTCCATCCTCACGTGCCAACACCTCAGTTTTTCACTCCACCGGCAATCCCCCGCCTTTAGTTACCCTGTGTAAAGCGATCCAAGTAAGTTCAGCGCAGTGAATTACATGTATTAAATGTTTCATTACAGTGAACGTGGGCACTGTAGTTTATTTTGAGCTGCCGTAAATACTCCTTAGAGCAACAAATGTGTTTAAATCTGCAGTCGAGTAGCCCCACGAGATAGTTACTCCTGTTTGAGTAATGTGTGCTTTGAAACCAGCGGTGATCAGCTGTTTTTAAATAACATATCTGCAGCCTGGTTTCAAAGATTCATGACTTCAGTCAGAACCCAGTGCGCTTGGGGGCCGAGTGGCACAGGACCGGGTGGGGTTGGAGTCGGAAAGTATTGAAAGATGGATTGTTGATTTTTGGTCTTTTCAAAGGATTTATTGACAATGAGAAAAAAGATTAAAAAGAATCTCTCTGGCCTTATCCTCAAGTATACACCGCTTTTGTTTATGCTCGAAGAGAACAAAGAATTACAGGAGCCAGAAAGTCTGTGTTTTTTTTGTTTTTTTTTTTCTCCCCATTTGTTATATGATTGTGCGTGTGTGCATGTGTGATGGTAGAACAGTGCAGTAATGTGTGTGTGTGTGTGTATATTTTCTTTCCTCCGTCTAGTCATCGTGATCCAGCTCAGTCCTGCTCCAGCCCCTTCCCAGCGTGCAGGTATCATTCAATCCATCGCTCTCTCTGCCACTGCACCCTCTCCCCTCCCCAACACCTGTATCCCCCATCTCACCTCCCACCCCATCCTTCCTCATCTCTGTCAGGCCCTAAATATTCCCACTTCACTCACTGTAATTACTCTAACCTTTGTCTTCTTAACACTTAAGATTTCTTACATCCGGTGTACTTAAGAATCTAAAGAAGACAGAGTATGTGTAAAAGTTTATTAAAAAGTGGCTGTAAAAGTCAGTTTACTATCAACTAGAGGGTCTCTAGAGTAATTTAGGTTAGCATCTGTTGACAAAGTGAGGTTTGGCTTTTTGTGCTAACCTCAGATTTGCTTTCATTTCAAATCTCCTCCCAGCATGCACATACTGTGCTTTCTCCCACGCTGACACACTTCGTGCTCTGTACCTCATACCAGTGCCTGATTAGTTTACGACTGAATAAGGGCTTCGAGTTTAATCCATGATACCAGCTCTGATATCTTAGCCCCAGCAGTTATTTACACCTCCTCTCAAATCACATCCTCTTTCCATCTTTCCATCCCTACTCCTCTCTCTGTCCGTCTGTGTGTGCCAGTGGCAGGGCAGTGTTGGAGTGCGTTTGATGTAAGTGTGTGTGTGGACGTGTGTCAGATGATTAACCTTCGTTTCGCTGGAGGCGGAGAATCACGGTGCATGCGGCTTTTTTGCACGACACAATGTTTGGGGTTGTTTTTTTTTTTTGTTTCGACAGTCTCTAATCCAGCATCCCCACTGGTGCATCTGCAGGAGTGCTGTGAACACTCTGGCTTCTCTTTCTCTCTCTGTGTCTGTGTTCTCTGCGTGGCGACTGAAGACTTGCCTTCCTGTCCGAGTCCGACCGACTGACTGTCTGACTTCCAGCTTAGTCTGCGCTATGCAGTTTTGGCCGAATGTCTCCCCTCTTTCTTCCCTCACATTGGACTGTTTGATGTAATTCGCCTGTTATTCATCTTCTGGCATCCCCGTCCTTCCTGTTGCAGCAGGCGGCGGTGCAGTGCCTGCAAGTATCTGGGCGCCCCCCCCCCCCCCCCCCCCCCACACACACACACACACACA
The DNA here is from genome assembly GCF_904848185.1 of Acanthopagrus latus. NCBI lineage: Eukaryota > Metazoa > Chordata > Actinopteri > Spariformes > Sparidae > Acanthopagrus > Acanthopagrus latus. Next base: position 19,149,147 of record NC_051039.1, read on the forward strand.
CACACACTCTGTCTACCCTTCTATCCTGTCATCCGTCCATCTGGAGCCAAGCAAACTGTGGAGATGCGATCTGTGCCAAAGACTGCCTGAGTTCTCCTTCCTTTTTGTACTAACACCTTCTCCCTCTTCACTAACTGATTCTCCCCTTACAGGCTCATCTGTCCACAGGTGACTCGTGGATACAAACACCTGCAGGCACTCTCAGAAGAGCTGCAAAAAAACCAAACCCCCCCCAAAAAAACAATGATGATTTCGGCTGCATGATCCTCAGTGTTTTGGAAAATGGTTGAAGTGAAATTGACATAAAATGGGATTTAAACTCTTTGAAATCAGACTTCCGAAGTTTGGTAACATCCAAGGAGGTCATCATAGTCGCTGCTTACTGTCAGAGCGTTTGGTTGCCTGTACTAATACGTTAGATTGTTGTCCTGAACGTCTTTTAACATCTAGAGTTGATCGGAGTAAGTGCTTGCTTGCACATACTCCTGTTATAACAAGGTCAGCATTGTCTTTAACATGTCCTTGAACGCATGTTTTTATACAAGAAGCATGTTGCACCCGCTGTTTGGATCTGTTGTGAACTGGACCTACAGCTGTCAAGCAGGCACGCAGGGTTTAAAATCATTTAAAGGGGTTTCAGCCAGACTCATTGGCTTTGTGTGGATGATATCGTCTTTAATGACACATTTCGGTTTATTGCAGCTTGGGTTTCACTGCTCCGGCCATCAGTTCTGTCGGTTATGATAAAGTTGTACACACCAAAGTAAGTTTATGAGATCTGCTAGTCCGATGACGCACCAAACGCGTTAAGCAGTTAAGTGGTCATGTTCATTTTGAGATGAAGATTTCTGTTGATCACGGTTGAACCTCTGCTCAACTTTGATCTACTGTGATTGCCGTAGACAGAATTCCCCTTTCAGTGAGGGATTATTAATAACATTAGGTGTGCATAAATAAACTTGGGTTATTTAAAACGTGTTAGAACGACTGACCGCTCACAATGTTTGTAAGGTTGCTATGATCCCGGCAGTCGCTTCAGTGGGTTCAACACTGTCATAACAAATAAAACCAATGGCTGGAGCTAATATGATAAGTCCCAAGTGTAAATAAACCAGATTTCCCCTTTTAAAAATGTACCGTGGGCGTCCTCATCCCTAAACTGCACCTCCCGAGCTGTGGGCTAACCCCGTGCTGTCTCTCCCTGCCTGAGAATGGTGTTTCTTTTCCTCTGAGATAACCGTCCTGTTTGTTTTAACATGAGGTCGGGACGTCAGCGTAACAAAAACAAAGCTGGAACTTCGGGGAAATAAAAACAGCAAGTTTATCCACTACGGAGGGTCTAGATAGCAGCCAAGGCCAATCTCTCCTGGTGTCTCATGGGAAATAATCTTCAGTCGTTACTACACAGGACATGATCAGACGCTTTGATTTAGTCACTGTGTAACACTGATATTAGCTATATACTGATATAAAGCACACATACTATAATGATACACTATCACTATTATATTAATATATGATATTCTCTATTGGTGCACAGCAGTTTTAATCCACTAATATACTGGAGTCGTTGACTTCATGAATAAACACAGACATCTTACACCTCCTGGCGTGCTGGCCTCTGGTGTGAAACGTACTGTACCGTTCGCTCTGTTCTGTGTCTAATGTGTCATGTCCCCCCCACCCCACCCCAGCACTCCAGCTGCCGTTGGCCAACGATGGAGGCAGCCGTTCATCGTCTTCAGAGAGCTCGCCTCAGCACCACCCTTACCCCAGCCGCCCGCGACACATGCTCACCCTGCCCACACCTCCGTATGGCCTACAGAAGAGCTTAGAGAAGTATGTGGACACAGACGCATGATTAATAGCATTCCGCGTTAAAGGATCTTACTGTGTTTAATGGAGCATCAGTAAACCTGATCCTGCATGCTGTACATACACACATAAGAACTGGGCGGTAAGCAGAATCAAGGTTCACTAAAAGAAGAGCCCGTTGTTACACATAATGGGTCTGCATACACACAGAGTGTGGGTGGGGGAGATTTCCACAAACACACGTGTGATTCAGAGGTCCTGCTACCATCAAAACAAACATTTCACACTGAATCATACTTCTTAAAGCATTTGTGCGCTCCGACATTGCATGTCAGTGTGTGTGTGTGTGTTTTGTCCCCACAGTGCAGAGATCGACCAGAAATTGCAGGAGATCATGAAACAGACGGGTTATCTTAAGATCGACGATCAGGTGAGTCGTGCACACAGAGACGCGTGATTAGTTTAATGAGAAACCGTTGATCAAACACCTCATCAGACTACATCCAGGACCGGTTAATATGGAAAAACTCATGATCACAATAATTAAGCCAGGCCGACCGGCTGTCTCGTTTTCCAACGCTTATCATCGCTATCGCCATAAATTTTGTGGCAAACCCCTTTCGAGATCCTTTAAGGAGAGTTACATCGTCAGTGGGAACTGATAGGGTGGAGTGCTACAGCAAATAGGAAAGTATTGAAAGACGGACTGACACATTATCGATTTCTTGTTATTTCTTCTCCGTTTTCAGAAAATAGATAATCTCATCCACATTGCTACAGTTAAAAGCAGACATCCTATTGTAGTTAGAATGGAGAGCATTGTAAGACCAGGAGAAGGTTACAGTAAGAATTAGAATGCTTTTAAAGTAAACATTCACATCCCCTGAGGATGAGCAGAGCAATCCCAAGAAAACAGTATTACAGATTAAACTCAAAAGCTGTGAGATGTAAGTTGTTTTCGTTTACCAAGATAAAATGGAGGCGCTGGCCCCATTTTGTTTGTTATTGTCCTCCCTCCTCCAGCCTTTAGGTCCGTTATCATAGTCGGTGCCAGTGAGGGTTTGAAGCTGCAGAGAGCTGAGAAAATGATTTGAGTCATCGCTGCACTCCAGATTGTTTTTACTTCCCCTCATTAGCCCACAGGGGTCGTTACATCACGCACTCGATGAGATGTCACTCACAGCGTCTCAGTCACCAGTGATTTCATTTTAACGAGGCACGGAAATGATGCGTCTTCCCCTCTGTGCGCTTGTATTCTCAGTCATGGCCAACGGGGAAGCGGCTTAATTAAACATCAAAACATTTGTTAGTAAATGGCCCAGAGGGGTTTACTGTTGCCTCACGAAGCAGAAAGTCAGAACTGGCCCGGCTCATCTATTTTCAGCTCGGGGAGTTTGCACAGTAACAACATTCATTGAACATGTTGACCGGTAAAAAATATCTGGAGAATGATCTAAAATCTTGTTTTATTTGTGTCTGTCCGTCCACAGCGGTATCCAGCAGAGGTGACAGACCTGATCAGTGAGGGGGAGATCGGCAGCGGCACCTGTGGGCAGGTCTTCAAAGTTCGATTCAAGAAGACCGGCCACGTCATCGCTGTCAAAGTAAGACCCGCCCACCCCAGCACTCATCTGGTCACAGAACACATTTATCAGTACTAAAATGTAGATTTTACTGGTAAGTTGTGTAATGTACAGCACTCCTGATTTTTCTCTTTTGTTTCAGTTTTTTTTTTTTTTTTTTTTTTTGACAGCTAATACATGCATCGTTGCAGCTCTGGACGAATACTAGACATTGAGAGAATAATAGAAATAAAGGAATATGAAATACATTTTAAATAAAATGACTCAAAACACAGTTTCAGATGGGAGTGAATTGGTCCATAATTCACAACGAGATAAGACACGGGACCATAAAAATATATTGCCTAAATAAAATGTCTCTTTCAGTTTGAAGCTCTTTTTCATTTGTCATTTATCTGATGGGGGTGTCGTTACAGCAACAATCACAGAGGCATTTTACTGACCATTGTATTTAATTAAATTTCAGGTTTGGGAAGACATGATGAATATCAGTTACAAGCACTGTGTTGTAATTATGGTGTTTATGCGTTACTAATCCTGTCGACTGTATGTTAGTGTTTGTGCTGCTCATGCTGCATGAGGTACCGTTGTTTTGGTCAAGCTAAACCATTTTAGGGAACAAAATCTGTGGCTCATTAAAATTGAAACGGATCTCCCGACATGAGCTGTTAAGACATGAACAAAACTCTCCGACATTGGTCAACATGACCAAAACACAGCAGGACCTTGATGCCCAGCCTGGTTCAGCTATCTTTTTCTGTTGTACTTTCATTGTGAAAAGTTTACCAACAAACACAGTGGCAGTAATGACCCCACACAGCAACCCTCTTATTTAAGAGATGACTTAATTGTAGCCATCCAAGCTGTTTAACAATTATGGAGTCAATCAGCAACACGAGGACTCATTTGCCTTGCGATTTTCGAATAGCTTGTTTCTTAACATGCACATCCAGTGTGTGTGTGCTGCATGCGTTTAAATGCTGGGAGGAATTTTAGATGTCTTTATTGTGTGTGTGTTCTGTCACCAGCAAATGCGTCGCACAGGAAACAAGGACGAGAACAAGAGGATCCTGATGGACCTGGATGTGGTGCTAAAGAGTCATGACTGCCCTTACATCATCCAGTGCTACGGTGCCATAGTTACCAACGTGGGTGTCCCTGAAACACATTACTGTCTACATTTCAAAATATCAGCTGAGCGCTTTCTGCTAGGACTGGGTAAAAGTTGGATGTGTGTGTGTGTTCTTGTACAGACGGACGTTTTCATCGCCATGGAGCTGATGGGAACATGTGCTGAGAAGCTGAAGAAGAGAATACAGGGCCCGATCCCAGAGCGAATCCTTGGAAAGATGACAGTGGCAGTAAGTGGGAGAAACTTAGATACAGATGGGGAAAGTTTAAACCCTGATTGTTTTACTCTTAAAGTCTAACTCTGCGTGTGGTCCTGCTTCAGATAGTGAAAGCTTTGCAGTACCTGAAAGAGAGGCACGGTGTCATCCACCGGGACGTCAAACCCTCCAACATCCTCCTCGACGCTAAAGGTCAGATCAAACTGTGCGACTTCGGCATCAGCGGACGCCTTGTCGACTCAAAGGCCAAGACCCGCAGTGCCGGCTGTGCTGCCTACATGGCAGTGAGTGAACACCCACACACACTACACTCAAAACAGTGCAAGTGTCTCACACACAAATCACAGTTTACACCCTACACACAGCCTGGTTCCCTAAACAGAGCGCTGCCCGTCTTTGTGTTCTTGCAGCCTGAGAGAATAGACCCTCCAGATCCCACCAAACCTGACTACGACATCCGAGCAGACGTGTGGAGCCTTGGCATCTCTCTGGTAAGACTCCTTTTATTTTGTTAACATAAAAAGTAGTGCACTTGCTTTCTCAGTGGTTGCCATGGCCGTCTGGGGTGCTGTAAGAACTGATAAGGTACAAGATTTGTGCATGTATTTCAGTATTTATTTGTACACCAGAGATTTCTAATGAGGTCACAATAATGTTCTGGGTTCAACAAATGACAAAAACCAGTATCATCACAAAAGCTCTTGATTTTGAATTTGGAAGCCGTCTTGAAGATACTACCTGCAGAAATAACATTTAGACCAACAAAAACACCGAAGCATGCTATCTCAGCATATACTGCTAGTCCTGTTTAAAAGCTTTGATGACTGAGGATGAGGATTTTTAAATGGAATTTTGTGTGAGGCCGGGAATGGTTTACATCATCTGAATATTCCACTGTAGCTTCATCCATTATTAATCAGCAGTGATCATAGACATGAGTGGTTACCTGATAACCCCTCTTTTTGACTGGATAGTTCAAGTAACTTAAGAGTCTTTAGAACTAAACCAAGAACTGAAAGTACCTGTGTTTTCATCACATCCAAAACTAATTTCATTGTTCTGTCAAATTACAAACAGTTGTAGACAACTGTAGAGTTTTTATGTTCTTTATTTAAACATCATATTTGTCAAGTGAAGTGTTGGTCGGTGACTGGATGTTAATGGGCCCTTGTGTCTACTAGGTGGAGCTGGCCACAGGACAGTTTCCCTACAAGAACTGCAAGACAGACTTTGAGGTTCTGACCAAAGTACTGCAGGAAGATCCTCCTCTGCTGCCTCTCAGCATGGGCTTCTCCCTCGACTTCCAGTCCTTCGTCAAAGACTGGTGAGCACAAACCTCTCTCTGAAGCTGAAACTCACCGGCTACAGAACAGTCAAACTTTCAGTGGTGTTTTTTTTTTTTTTTTTTTGTTGAGAAAACCAAGAAAAAAATGCAGATCTTGTAACAGTGTTTTTCGCTACTTTGATCCTGTTCTGTGGAACAAATTGCCTGTCTGATGGTTTGTCACTGCTGCTTTTGTGTCTGTGGGATGGTTGTTAATGTCTTGTGGAGGCTGGGTGTTTGTCAGTGTTGTTTGTTCTTGTATTATACAGTATAATCTCATTTCTCATGTTGCTGGTCACCTCTAATTTTCCCGTGAAGAAATGCTCTATAAAAATGAAATTGCTGTGCCTTAAAAATGTTCTTAAAATGTACTAGCTGCAGCTTCACCTCGTGCGTGTCTTCCCACAGTCTCACAAAGGATCACAGAAAAAGGCCAAAATACCACCAGTTGCTGGTAAGACAACAGTCAAAATGAGAAAAAGACATTTTGTTGAGATTCACCAGAAATGTACCTAAACTGTCTCTCTGTCCCTCCAGGACCATAATTTCATCCAGCGTTACCAGGTGCTGGAGGTGGACGTGGCCGGTTGGTTCCAGACGGTGATGGACCGCACCGAGTCGCCTCGCAGCAGCCAGTGTTACAGCCATCAGCACCAGCTTCACTCGCTCTTCAGTAGGTAGCCTAGCCTACCCCAGCCCGGCGTTAGCTTAGCCAGACGCTAGTCTAGCCTAGCTTTAGCTTTGCCAAGCCCAGACTCAGTCTGTCCTAGTCTAGCCCAGCGTTAGCAGCTAAGCCTAGCGTTAGAGCCAGCCCGCCTGTCCATCTGTCCACCGGAGCACCTGAAGAGCCCACAGAGGAGGGGGAGAGACTCGATGGAGGTCTCTGGATGGACAGATGGACGGAGAGATGGACTGATGGTTGGATGGATGGATGACACAGGTGGTTCTGTTTATCTGGACAGGCAGATGTCGGGAGGAGGGAAGAGGAAAAAAAATGCACACTGTAGTTAGCTTCATTCATTTCGACTCATGTCTCGTCACTCTATCGTGTCACATCATCGTGTCTAACACCCACACACACACACACTTCACATACAAACTGGTTTTGTATCTTGTATGTGTCTCTACATTTCCTTCACTTTCCATTAGTTTTCCACCTACATGTCTGTCTCCGGCATTGATCCAAGCCATTGGATTAGTCAACAGCGTAGTCACTACACACTGGAACAAAGCATCTGCTACATTAGCAAACCTGAATCTCTCTTGTACATAAACATGATGGAGGACACAGCAATGTCCGGTGCAATTATGATTCTTCAGGTGTTTCTACTATCACACATTCTCAGGCTGTGAGTGAGTAAGTGTGCGCGTGTGTGTGTGTGTGTGTGTGTGTGTGTGTGAGAGAGAGAGAGAGAGAGAGAGTGTATGGATCAATATCAAGACACAGTCACTGGTTGTTTTTAGTAGTAAGATTATATTTCCTTGTCTTTTAATCACCTTCACACTACAGACAGCTGTAACACACAAGAAGAATTAATTAACCTGTGAGCCGTGCTTCATTACTAACGTGTAAGAATAGTAACTCTCATTGAATTTAATATGAAATATGTTTAGAGTACCCATCATTGTATTTAGCAGGTGCATAATTGGAAAAAAAAAAAGAATCACAAAAAAATTAGTGTTGCATTTTAGTTTTGTAGAAAAGGAGTCATTGTGGTTTTTGCATATTCAGAGGGATTTATGTGAACTTTAAGAGCGTTACAGGAGTTGTAGGGATGCTGAGAAGAGAAAAGACCTTTTTAGAAGTGTGCAAGAGAAAAGCAGAGAAAGTTGAAAGTTGAAGAGTGTGTTATCGTTGATTGATGGATTTGGAAGATAGAATATCTCTTACTAGCGAGAGACACAGGAGAAAGAGGCTGGAGAGGAGAGTGATTTTTCATTGAAAAGATAAAGAACAGGAGCTTATCGTGTACAAAGACTATAAATGAAATAGATCTTATTACCTGTGGAGCGTTTCTTAACTTCACTCCCTGTCCGTCTACCTCTTCCTCTTTGTCCACCTCTCTGTCTGCTTCTGCTGTTCAGTGTGATGTAGTGCTCCACAGTGTGACCAGACCAAAGGCTGCGTGTAGGTTGTTTTTGTCAGAGGCCAAGACATTTCAGACGATTAAGAAGCCACACAGACTGGTCTTGATAATGCATCTGTAGGTGTTTTTAAGAACCTAGAACAGGGGTCTCAGACTCGCAGCTCATGGGGCCACAACTGACCTTGTTTTGAAGATGATTTTAAAGTAATGATGTACTTTTTCAAGAGCCGAATAATCTACTAGTTTATAAAATGTTAGAAAAATAGAGCCGTTTAGCATGGCATGTATTTATATTTCTTCATCGATCCACACGCCACTACTATGGGTTGGGGTCACAATTGGTTGGGATTTTTGGAGAAATGGTTCAAATCTATGTTCCCTACAATCAAGACTCTTTAGAACCAGAAACCAGTTAATTTTGGGGTATTTTTTTATTACATAATTAATCAGTTATCGTGGTTGCATTGTTTTGGTCACAGATTCATTTTCTGTCGATCAATTAATCTATTAATTGTACCTTCTTAACATAAACCAATAGCATGCAGCTTTAGCGCAGCGCACCTGACACCAAAGTGTGTCTTTATCTAAATAAAGACTGACCTAGAGCACGGACAGTGTCAAGAAACCTGTTAGTGTTCCTGGCTGGTGGCCCCAGGGTTATTTGACTTTGAGACCCCTGAACTAGAGGATTGTTAGGATGAAATCGATTGAGTCAGGCTTGTTTATAAAAGACGCATCTAACCTGGTCAAAGTGTTGGTAACTGAGATGTTTAGATACACTCAACGGATGCAAGTCTCCAGAGACTGACAGGCTAGAGTCCGATTGCCTCCCCTCTCGCAGGGCCACAGCCAAAGCCTGCTAGATGTGCAGACTCGAACCTCCCACGCCCCGTCACGCACCAAACCAAATCACTGCTAGACACAGAGAACCGAGGACTGGCAACTATAGAGAGTGGAACCTGCTAAGTGTCAGAGAGAGAAGGGTACAGGAATGTTGTCGAGATGGCAGAAAAGATGAGTGAAAAAGAAATGACACTGAGACGTGAGGACAGAGTGAGGTGAGAAGGAAGACAGGGAATGTTAAGAAAGTGAGATGAGAAGTTAAAGAAAGTCAGAGACAAACTGGAGTTGGATGACTGAAAGTGAAGTGTATAAAAGAAGACGAAGACAGAAAACATCAGCCCAGGTGTCACAGGACTGCCGAGCTCTGAGGCTAGCTGTTTGTTGTAAAAAGCTTTCATGGTGTTTCACCAATGTACCAATTCTGATTTTAGCCAGTGAGTTAGTGTGATGTGTTTATGTTCTTCTGTTCAAACAATGTTATTTATTTACATTGCTACTGCTGCTACTTTTTTTTTATTGCTTTAGACGCTGCTGTCACTTCTTTTCCCCAAAGGACAAATACTTTATTCTTTTTTATTTTAAGCCAAATAAGTGAAATAATGCAATGTCAACACATGTTACCAAATACAGAGGAGTAAGTCTGAAGAGGGAAAAAGCAAGTGAGGGAGGGTGAGGAGAGAGAAGGTGCAGGGAGGTCGGCTTCACGAAAAGTACTAACAGACAAAATGTAAACGCGCACCTCACCTGAAATGTAGCTCTATGTGTAATGGAATTAGTTAATCATTTATATCATGACGTCACACTAAAGTCTGTACAGTGTAGATATGATCAGAGGGGATGTCAGTCTGTCTGTCCAGATGCTTTTTGTCACATCCATCTTTTACTGCATCCATCCATCCCTCCATCTGTCCACAGGTCGCCGGCAAGCTCAACAAGCTTGACAGTTTACACCAAAGGTGTCCACAACTCAACTAAAAAACACGAGAGAGCGAGAGCGCGCGTTGTTGTTATTGTTATGACTATTGTTATTGACATAATTGATTACTCTCAGCTATGGTATATACAGAATCTCTCTTTAGCTAGTGGGACAGGGGGAGGTGGGTGCCCTGTAGTATAGCAGTGATGTGTGTGTGTCATATACTGTACAGTACAGGGGGAGACTGTTAAACTAACATACCGTGACAAAACCAGCCGGTTCACCCTTTTACTCAGTGAATCCACTCACTGTGGGCTTGTATCAGGGAGCTTCCTGTGGGCCACATGGCTTCACCGAGCCACTGACCATCAGCGATCCTGGACAACTGGTGTCACACAGCTGGTTAACAGCCAGCTCCGTTAATGTTTCCAATTCAGCGAAACCTCATTTTGAGAAAATGTTCTTAATCACGCACCAATCAAATCAAATGTTGTCAAACCCAGCTGCAATATTGTTTCTTATTATCGATATATAGGACGATACTGAAATACCTGCAATGAGCTCAAGATCAACCAATTTATACTACATTAACCATGAAAATAATATTGCTTTAAAGAACGAGGAGAAAGTGTTCCTATTCGTTATGAATGATCACTCATTAGTTTGTGTATTATTCTATAATCTCTTGAGTTTTAAACCCAGAGTAGACACGTGTACATTGTGTAAAATCAAAAACTCTTACCACTTCTATTTTTATCATGGAAATCAAAGTAACTCTAATGATACATTCAGACACTCTGTATGTGTGTCGCCCTGTTGCTTGAAACTTTTACTCTCTACTTGTGTCCATGTTAATTCCACTGATCTGATTATGTAGCAGATGCCCTTATTATGTTTAGGTTCAGCCCAGTGTCCCTCATCTGATAATAATTTTGCTTAATATGTAATAGTTTTATTTGAAACATTAACAGAATTACCAGAAAGTAAAGAAATAGTAGTTTTGACATTCTGATATGTAGCATATTGTGTTGCTGAGATATTTACTGACGTTAACATGCTCATTAGCTGTCCCCATCCCGGTCCAAAGTTCCTGTGTTGGCTTCATGGCTACCTGAAGCTAGCTAATGGCAGCTCCAGTAAGCAGCAGTAAGCTGTCACTTTGGGCATCTGCCCCCAATTTGTTTTTATGATGTATTTGACAGGTGGACAATTCTGGTGGACATGTTGCACCTTTTTTAAGTAAATATATATGAATGAATAATAATAATAATATTAACTAAGAAATAATGTACTCCCGTTTTGCTGGGATCCTTCAGAGAACCACTTGCCTTGATCAGTCTTCTCTCGTTAGCCCTGCAACAAACCATGGTAACCTGTCCTGGTAAAAAGTGAGCCAGCTTTGTGATGCCAGGAAACCTGAGTTAAGTCCAAAGATGGCTCATGTTTCTTCGTGATACAGACCCTCTGAGCAGACTGACAGTGAGTTGGCACAACTCCGTTAGCTCGGCTAGCTTTGTTGGGTTTTAATCTGGAGACCCTGGAACTGATTTCAAACAGTGAACAGGGACTCTTACAAACTCTCCAGATGACAGGATTCAGGGCTGAGGGTGACATCAATGCTCAGCCTCTCTGCTCAAACTGTTTTATATAGACCTGAATCTGGTGCTCAGCGTCCGTCAGCTGTACTGCTTTGCCAGTACAGCCTGAGGTATTCTCATTGGTGCCGTTTCTAAAACACTCTCAACATTCACTGTTTAAAACTCTGTACGTGTCCAGCTGGACCCAGTCTCCCACTGTCGAGGGTCTCTGTTATTAAGCTGATGTGTATTTTACACACGCACACACTCGCTCGACTGTGCCGTTTCCATCCAGTCACCTGATTGGATGACGGTGCCACGCTATGGCTTCTGAATGAGAATGACTGTCAAGTGTGTGTGTGTGTGTGTGTGTGTGTGTGTGTGTGTGTGTGTGTGTGTATGTGAGGAAAAAACACATCTACAAAAACACACACACACCAATTGTATAAAGTGAACCCATTCTACACAGCACTGCTCGCTACTGCCAATAGTGGCTTTATGTGTATATTAGCTGGTCAGGTGCGAGGCCAGGGGTGTATAAAAACAGCTAGCTCATAGCGTGTACCTGCGCTGTGCCTTGACACTGAGGGAGAGCGTGTGTGTGGGTGTGTGTGTTGTAAACCCATCTGTAAGTAAACCAAATATCATTTTCACTATGCAGTCATTCAAACCATGTCAGCTTGCTTCGGTGGGGAGAAAAAAAACCTCGTGTACATACACAGATAAACTGGAGTTAGCGACAGTGTGTTGTTCTTTTTCGAGCCCCCCCTCCCAGTGTGATCAACGTCACCGCCTTCAGCTAGTTCACTGAACAAAGAGAGCGAAAGCAAGAGATGTGTTTTGAATGAGCTGACAAATATTTAAGGATTGTATCGGGGTTGGGGAGGGACGGGGGTTAGACCTGGGGTTTGTAGTTTTGTGGGAGATACAGATCAATGCTGTAAAGTATATCAATTGCATGTTATTGTCACCGTTGTAACTGCCATTGTTTTGTTTTTTGTTTTTTTTTTCTTCCAAGACAACGGTCGGTTGGGGTGGGGATGCACAAAACTTTATCCTTATTTATGATTTTTACACATATAGTCTGTATTTTTGTTTCTTTTTTGCAAAAATGTTGAATCATTGTGTACTTAGGAAAAGACACATTTTTTTGCCTTTTTTTATGTTCTCTGTCAACTTTGCAATATACTTTTTCACTTTGGACCCGTCAGTAGTCGTTGAGGAGGAGGAGGAGCTGTATCTTTATTAGCAGACAGTGTTTGTTAGAATAACGTCCTGTTTTTCCCCTCATTCATGTGCCGTGTGTCTTTCTTTCTTTTTTCTTTCTTTCAGTTAGCCGTGTGTGCGAGCAGAGAATGTGTGATGTTTATTTGTCTACCAAAAGTCTTTACTGATGATTATTATTAGCTTTTATTTTTGTCCATTGTTTGTTTTTTATTATTACTATGATTACTGTTTTTATTATTATTTTTGTTGTTATTATTATTCAGGGCAAAGATGACACCAAATTGAACAAAGAAATAATGATCAGTGCTGAGAGCTGGACAGTGTGTCCATATTTCTGAAGGTTTCTTTTACTGGCGAGGTGGAGCAATCGTTAATTTCTCACCGTTACGCTGTAGTGTCTGTCCACCTGATTTAAACCGCCACATAAAGATAACCTCTGAACTGAAAGTCTAATAGTGTTTTATTATTATTATTATTATTATTATTATTATTATTATTATACTGGTTTTTCTTGGATCAGATATCAAGATCGATTTATTTCTTGTTACCCCTGTTTGGGTCATAAATTGTGTGCTGTTATTTAATTTTTTTTTTCTCCCCACATCCCTGCCCATTGCTTTTCATTTTTTATTCTATTTTATGATTATTATTTTGTTTTTTTTCTGGTTTGTCTGATGCTGTAGGCAGTGAGCTGATTTTTCAAATGCCAGAGCTTTCTTTTTTTCCCTTTCTTTTTCTAATGCTGAGACTGTCGTGACTGATGTTGCACTTGTGATGGGTTTTATTTTGGTTTTGTTTTGTGTTGCAGATTGTTGTGCGGAGAGGAGAATATTGGGTGTTTTCCTTATTTTCTTTTTTAAGTCACAGCAGTTATTTTATCAATCATAGATCTGTGACACAGAGCAAGAAAAGTGATTCTACAGTGTATTTTTTTCACTGATATTTATTTATTGGTCATTTGTATGTTTTTTTTATGTGTATTGCTTTTTTGTGGAGGGCAAACAGGACTCAAGGTAGAGGAGTTAGTCTGTCATTGGCATTTTACCATTGTGTACAGAAAGCAAAATATTGTATTCAACCATCACACTACCATACAGTCCATAAAGAAACGTATAAACAGGTTAAAATAGAAACCTACAGCACAGTAAGGTGAAGGCTTTACTGTGGCTGTCTGACATTATTTTGTTTACCGTTTACGCTCTCAGAAGGCCCCATCAAACAAACTGCTCATGGATAAAAGCTGAGTCGCCACAGCATGGTGTATTGAACTAGTGCTTTGCTAATAACTCACAGTCAAAGCTTGTATTGTTTGAAACTTGGATGGTTTTTATCAGTGAGTACTGAATGCCAGCAGCAAAGCAGACTAGATTTGTTTTTAAGTTTTAGGTATTTCAGCTGATGATAACTACTATGATAGTGGACTGATTGGCTTGTTATTAACCTGCACTCCCTGTTAGCGAGGCAGGAGACGCCCTGCTTTGAATTATCATTGAGGTTTGTTGCTTGGTTTAAGTCTAGATTGCATGACATTGCTAGTGCGCAGGGAGGGGGGGAGGATCAACTTCAGTCACCACTGTTGCAGTTTAAAGGCTTCTTGTATGTACGACACCATGGATTCATTGTCTTGACAGTTGTATCAATCGACACAGCTTTACTGCCTGTTTCTTTAATGTGTGTTTGTTTTTTGTTTTTGTTTTTGTTTTTGGCTGTATTTTATCCCCCCCTCTCCCCAGTCTCATTTCAAACAGAATAAATGCCATTATATTGTGAATACCTCAGGATTTTTTTGGAGAAAAAAAATAATAAAACACTTAAAAATCAAATAAATAAATAAATAAAAAAAACTCATAAAAAGTTGATGTGTCATGGTGGCATTTTGTTTCTTTTCCGACCAGGCTATTCATGAAGAACACGGTAAGAGGACGATCAAAATTCAAACTTTCACAGGAGGGCTGTGAAGGTATTCATGGAACGATAACCATCCCAGGAAATACTTTGACAAAATGTCCTGACATATGCAAAACCTGATATGTATAAATATTTGATCACTAATATCTTACATGTACATGGTACAATAACATCAATTTTCATACCACTGTATCACTAACACCAGTAAACTGCTGCAACCCTAGTCCCCAGTAAGGGCAAAGAGCCACAATTCCAATAATACAGAATTTTCAAATGTGAGAGAGAGGGAGGAAATTACACCTTTGATGATGTCTCTTATTAGACCCTTCCTGTCTCCCTTATTACCACTTCTGTTAAATCCATAAGACATAACTTCCTGGAGACAGACAGTTGATTGTTGAGTCTGTTGAAATTCATGAAACGCTGGTGCTTTCAGGTGGCGTCCGACTGGAGCCGCCAACCCAAAGCATCAGTATTTGGCGATCTGGGGATGAGACTCAACAAACAACTCTATGTATCCAGGAAGTCATGTTTTGTTGCTTTAAATACCTCAAAGATATTATTTCAGACTTTCTGTTAGATGTTGCAAGTCTCAAGTTTAAAACCCTGGTGACATTATCCAGGGTTATTTGTCAAAGACTTTTAGAAAACTCCACCAGAGCCACGAAAGACATGAATGTACACAACTGATTACACAGTGCTTCTCATAGTAAGTTAGCTTAAGTTGATATGTAAAATCTGAAGTGTGACCCTTATTTCAGACTGTATTAAATACTCTCAGAATTTCACAATTCTTTAAATTAATTGCATAGTCTTGTTTTCCACAGGCACACAAATACAAATGGTTGGTGAAATTTAAAGTGACAAGAAGCAGCTCAAAAATGCTCCTGTGTGGACAAACTTGAGCTTGCAGGTGCCAGTTTTGTCCACAGTGGGGCGCAGTATTCATTCAGTGTTCATACCAGCCTGACATTGATGTCATCAGATTGGCCTGTTGAAGCCAAATGCCTCCACAACAACCTGTTTTATATCTGATATTTACAAATTGCTGTAACTGTTTTTCAAATGGTTTTGTGAGTGCGAGTGACTGAACTGGCTTCTGACTGACTCACTGGTCGAACATAACTCAGACAACGAAGTCAGCCTATTTATCATCAAACACAGGCCAGCTGATGTGTTAACACACGTCAGAATAAACTTCCATGCAGACCTGCTCTGACAACAGTCCTACTGCACTTTTCCCCCACAGAGAACTGTACCAGTCTCCTGCGTGACACGTCAGGACTTGACATGCCTGCCTTTGCTCATAGTTCAAGTCTTACATAACATCAGATGAACCATGTTTTAACTGACTTGACACACTTTTGTCTCCTGCTTTAGTGATTGTTACGATGTCTTACACTGAGGCCATTTTTTGTGAGACAGTTTTTCTGTCCTGAAGCAGCCCGTGCTGCAGGAAGTGGTTTAACAATATACTGTGCCCTGTGGCTGTAAAACTGAGCCAATATGATGACGTTTGGATGAAAAGACACTTAACCAGCTTGAGAGATGACATCTGTTTTCACAGTGTGCACCACAACACAATACACAAATGGTTTACAGCTGACAGATGTGAAAATAATTAGCGATTTGAAAAACTAGCAAAACCGATCTTCTGTGTCATGACTGTTCTGTGTCACTGCTGAGGTGAATTTTGGTAAATATTAAGTGTATACAAGTACATAAGTACTTCTACTAATGTAAAACACAGGAAAGACAGTTTGACTAAACGTGGTTCAACAAGTTAAAGGGTAACTCTGCCAGTTTTCCACATTAAAGTGTGTTTGCAGGTGTTGTTGAATACTGCTGCATATGTGAAGAAAGTAGCAGAAAGACTCCAGAGGAAGTTGCACGAAATCTGATACATTTCCTCAAAAGATGCCACTCAGTGGCTACAGTGCATTGTGGGTAATGTAGGCACCAGGTGTCAATGTGATATCTCTGGTTCTGCTTTTAAACTGCCCAGAATGCAGTAAACAGTGTTACAATGTTGTACAATTGGAGAAGTTCTCCTCAGGACTTGTAAACACACATCAATGTGTAAGATAAGTGGAGTTACCCTTTAAGGGAAATAAATTGTTGAAGGATCATTTCTGATAACTCTGTCTCAAAACAGTACTCAATGAACAGCTGACACATTGACATTAGTGAACAGGAGGAAACTGGAACCAACAGCATCGCTTTTCTAAAGCTGTTTCTATGCAATAATACATTCTGAAGATAAACAGAAGTTGGCTGAGTTATACAAATAAAATTGGTATCTTCTAAAGTCAAAGACTTCTTAGTGCAACATTTACTGTTCGTTATTCTCTCTTTTTTGGAAGAGGGATAGAAACAAAGTTGGAATATCATACTAAAAAGATTGTAGCTATTGAGGATACCTGCATGATATGTAACTCAACAACAGTCAGAACAATTACAGACAGTTTCCAACATACCTATGGCCTTGAAAGCATTGTTTAAAAAAGTTTACTACAACTTTAAATCTAAAGTTTGTGTATAACAGTTTTATTTCATTGCCTACATTTAATTTAGTCATAAAACATAGTGTGTACACACACACACGCACGCACGCACGCACACACACACACACACACACACACACACACCTTATGAAGCTAACAGTGTGGGTCCTTGCTCTTGTTCATTCATGCTGCAACATGCCACTCCTACATTTTCAATCAGCCCATCTTTGATGTGTGACAGATATGAAACAACAGGAGTGCTGGGGCTCAGGGTAATGATGGGGTTTTGTAAAGAAACTTTACACCACAGCATGAATACAACAATAGACCACGCCTCCCTCCACCTCTCAGCTCTCTTTCTGGAAATCTTTCTCTTTCTGTCTTCCCTCTCTGATGGCCATATATGGTAGGAAATTAAACCAAAAGCTCATTGGTGGATGGGAGACAACGTGCAGGTACACACTTCCCCTTGTTTGGGATATGTTGCAGTAATACACTGAGATCATCTGTTTTTTGAGTTTTGTTTTTTTTTTTTTTGATTTAATTTATATTTGTTGGCAAATAAATCTAAGTTATTCTTAAAGTTGTTAGTAAAGAGAGAATACAATACCAGAAAGACAAGTCTGCTCTGTATTTACATGACATTCACTAAAAAAACATTAAAACATAAATATATGAACATACTCTGTCTTACATGTTGGTCTGCCTTCTTCACATTTGTTACATCTCTCCATGGCCAGTTATTCTTGTTTTTTTGTGTCATATTTCAGCGCTAAACACATCAGCAAGGCCACACCCCTGCTCCTGTTGCAGGTATGGACAGGGCTCTGAATTCCTACACACACACACACACACACACACACACACACACACACACACAGGTATTGCAGGTAAAGCTGTTGATCATTGGTGTAAATGTTTAAGAATAGAAGTTTTTTTTTTTTCAGATGTGCAACTATAAAAGATCTCACAGATATTTGTATGCTAGGTACAGATTCAGAATAGTGCTGCATCTGAAATCCCATTTTCATTATTGACAAATATGTTTATTATACAATTAATCAATAAGTCCTTAAGTCTAGAAAATGTCAGAAAATAATGAAAAATGTCCATTGCAAATTGAGAGGTGAGTCTTCAAATTGCCGTTTTGTCCAACTGTTACTCCAAAATACTTAATTTAAAACTAGAAAGCCACTCAGTAGAGTGCATACCTCAGCCATGGCCCCACAGTCTCATTGTGCACCCATTCATAGATACAACCCACACAAACATGCTGCCTTTTTTGCATCAAGATCAATGCATAGTTGCCTGAGAAATTAACAACAATGATGAAAAACCATGTAATGTTAACGAAAATGATCGAAAGATCCTGGAATCTGTCCCTTTAACTCGATCTGGATCAAAAGTAAATGTGATCTATTTTGTGGAGAAACCCATCCTCCACCCACGCCTGATGGACATCCATATTGTAGATTTTTTGTATAATCCTGCTGGCAAACCAACCAACAAATGAAAAAGAAAAGTGCAAATCTGCTGTCAAGGAAGAATGGTTGTCTTTTGTGTTTGAAAAGTGAATTAAACATCGGCTGTTGATTCTCTGTGGTTTCGGTCCTATTGGATGAATGATTTATTGTTCAGTATCACTGAGCCTCTTCAACTACAAGACACACACACACACACACACACACACACACACACACACACAGAAGTGATGACAACACTTCCTGGATGACTGTGTATGAGTTACGTCAAGTTTTTTTTTTTATTCTATTACAGAAACACAATCAAAATAAATGTCATTCTGCGCTTCCTTGTGGCATTAGTCTTTTAAAGTAGCATGTGAGCCAAGAAAACATCATCTACTGTGTTTTGAAAGTTTATTTTTTAATTCAGGGGCGACGTCTCATTACTCAAGGTTTTTTTTTTTGTTTTTTTTTTTTGTTTACGTGAAGCTCTTGAACGCAGCACGGAGCGCGGGGGAGGGGCGGGGCGTTCAACTCACCTGCGGGACACAGAAACTGGGTGGATTAAAAGTGCAGACCGTCCAACCTCGCAGAGACACGCCTGACGGCGCAGCTGGACCCCACGACGGAGTGGAGAGACGCGGCTGGAAGAGCATAGACAGAGAAGACGCGTGTATCTCACCTCGGCTGCTGCTTGTTCTGTGAACAGAAGGTGTCGTCGAGCGGGACGTCTGCTGCTGCAAACACGGACTCAAACAGACGAGCCGAGCTCACCTCCAGTGCCTGCAGCTGAAAACCAGGTGAGTTCCAGTTTGTGTTTGTAGAGACAGCCGAGTGTTGTTAACTGCGTCTTAAAACTGTAGCTTTGTGTGAAGGTGCAGGTTCGTTCGAAGAGAGACAGTTTGGTTTGCGTAAGAGAGGAGAAAGGTCGCGCGCACCTGGCCAGGTGTTCTCATCAGGGGGCACAGAGCAGCTCTTTAAACCCGCGCGTGCTCCCTTACCTCCCGCTTGTCTATAAATACTGATTTGCTTTGTTTACGTTGATTAGATCTTCCAGTAGACTTTAGACAGAGATAATTAGAGTGACAGCTGTCAGTCCACCGAGGGCCTCCTCTGTGTGATGACGGACAGCCACCAGTGTGACCAGTAACATCAACCAGTACTGTTTTCATGAGGAATATAAAGTCTACTTTCAGCGCACACAGGTGAATAAAATCAGTTCTTTTATTTTGAAAGTTGAACATAGATAAATGTAATGCTTTAATACTTGAGGACAGGCTGCACATTGCCTTCATTTAGCAGGAAATGATCAACAAGAGCACAGCAGGTGTGAAAATCCATATTTAGATCTTCACTGTTTAGACTTTAGCTTAAGTCTGGTATGTTTACCTGGTTAGCATCCTGCAGCGTGCTCATCTTTTGGTTCTTTTGTAAAACAAACTGCACACACCCTGCTGCAGCTGTGTGTGTGTGCGTGCGCCCTCAGGATACAAAATTGACATGCAGTCTCAAAAGAGGATTTAGCTTTGTGGTCATGATGATGGACTGGTGTCTGATATTATCTTCTGAAGAAGTGGGGAACATTTTTACCCGTGACTTGTGAAATTAGTTTGCTGGTTAAAGTCTAGTCTTCCTCTTTTCATTCAGCCAGGAAATTAAACGTCGTCGCCACTTCTGGAGCCATAAAGAGTCATTTCTGGCCCTCTCATCACCTTTTTTTTTTTTTTTTATATATGAGGTGAAATGCAAACATCTTATCTGCTGACTCATCTCTCCCCCATTACCACCCATTTCATGTCTTCAGCGAGCTTGACCCATCCTGTGCCTCCCCAAAACCTGAACAGTTAAGAAACAAAACCTCTTCTCATTCACTGAGCTCCCACTTTATTTATTCCTCACGTCAACGCCACAACATTGTCGGTATCTTACCGGCCGCTCACCCTGCCAGCCACGACTCAGCAGCCGGGCTGCAGATGGCAGGGCCCGTGCCCTCCGTGTTAGGTAAGAGCCACAGAAGACGGATAAAGCGGGGGATTGACTGGCTGCCAAGAACAAGAGATGCTGCTCTAAACGTGCAAGAAAGACAAACTCAAGAAACACAGATTGAAGAGGTCCATGCAGACAATAGGAGAAAAAACATGCAGACTGTGGGGTTAACAGAGTGAGGGGATCTGGAGTGATTGTGCTGTTAAACTCGACTTCTGGGAACTCTTCTAAACTGTATTCTTTGTCCTGCTCTCAGTAGAGGTTTGGGGAGTGTCATTTTGGATGCAGACGACTAGACATGAAGACCGAAGAGGTTCATCTTGTCACTTTGAACCACAAAGTGTCAAAATGTGCAGAGGCTGATGTATGTGCAACTTCCTGAGGAAGTTAACCCATGGAGAGCTTTTAACAGCAAAGCCACACACACATGTGAATGTCACAAGTTTTCTGTGTAGCTGTGTGGCTTCTTGTTCAATGATTAAAGTGGTGATACATTCACGCCCACGTACACCTCCTGTAAATTTGTGATGCTCTCGTTGTCTCTCACCTCTGGGAATGCTGCAGTTTTGCCTCCCCCCACTGATCTTCAAGAGTCTGAGCACTTAATGAACTTAAGAGGGACACAGATGACACCTTGTGCACTGATCCCTTTATCCCTCACTTAATAAACACACACACACACACACACACACACACACCACAGTGCCTTTATCTCTCTACACGCATGCACACATGCACACACACACACACACACACACACACACACACACACACACACACACACACACACACACACACATGCTTTTTTCATTATACATCCTCTACTTGAGGAGGCAGCTGCTCTGAACTTCTGCTGTGCAGTTATTCTTATGTACACATTTTGTCAACATCTTGCTTGGTTTTAATTTACAATTCACAGGAATCCTCGTGTCTTTTGTTAATAGTTTCCGTAAGTTTCGTACTTATTCTTTTTCCCTGTTGAAACGTTTTTACTGGTGAGGTTCTTCTTCAGCTGACTCTAATTGTATAATACTGCAGAGTTAAACAATCCCAGGAGGAAACATTATGCTTTGTTTAAGCTTAACTCATCTTAATTTATTTTATTAGTTCACTGAGTCAACTTGCATCTTGTGGACAACAAACGATGCTTTGTCTACATCAAAGTAAAAAAAAAAGACCTTTTGACTCTTAGAGAAACATTTTTAAAAATCCATAACCTCTAAGACAGTTCAAATTCAACCTGTTTCCTTATTGAAGTCAACACTGTCTTGTTAACATATACGTTTATATTCACAAATGGAATGGGGAAAAAAAATGATTTTGATGAAGCGTAAAAACTTTTAGGACCCCCTTGTAAACCAGATGATGCATGTCAAGGAGATTATCTCATAAATGATCATAGATTTCAACATGGCGTTGGTAAAAGCAGAATCCAGGTAATGGATTTTTATCTTGTTTGAGGGTATTTGATTGTCTCTTCAGGGTGTGGTCGGGGAAGCATAGCATTTCCCTCTCTGCCCAGACTTGTTCCCAACATTCCTTCCTGCTTCTCTGCCTGTGAAGCATCCCTCCACTGTCCTTTAACCAGGACTTTTACCTAACTTGCACAACTGAGCTGGTCTCACTGTCCCGAAGGAGAGTGATATGTAATAGCTGCACATTTGTTACCTGTGGCGGAAATTGCAGCTCTAAACAGAAGGGTCGTGGTTAACGGGGAGAGGGAGTCGGGAATTTGTGGAATTCTGTGTAATGAGCTGGTGAGTAAGGAATGTGGGTCAGGCAGGGAATAAAGGATGGAGTCGTACTGTAGAGCTCAGGTAGAAAGTGACTAATAGTTTTGTGTGCGTGTGTTGAGCCTCGGGTCATGAAAACACAGCCTGGTCTGACACAACATGTTTGACCTCTTATGTTGGATTTTAAATCTGATCATTAAGTCACATTTGGATTGTTATTTTTTTAACTTCAACATCTTCTTAAGAATTCCCACCACACTTGTCTGTTTTTGTCACACAGGTAAGTTTATAGAGTTAAGGTTGTTGTGTGTTAATAACACAGATGAGTCAAACAACCTGCACCAACAGCTGTTGAGGTGATGCATCTGCCCAAACTTGTGCTAGAGCTCCTGTTACCTTCTGACTGCGCAGCAAATTTCATCACCTTGAGTAGTTTTGTTTGTCAGTATGTGTGAGTTCATGTCACTCCTCAGTTTAAATGTTATGTGAAGTGTTTGTCACATGTCGAGGATTACTCTCATCATTCAAGCTCAACAAACAGGCCTGATGTGAGACGTGAGAAGTGACAGTTTTTTAAGCGTGACGAGCTGTAATGACAGGAGCTCAAATTTCAGGACATGCAAATGGTAGTTGACTTAAGTTTATATCGTCTCACACCACATTAAAAGGTTGTTTTATATTTTTTTTGTTTTCCTCCTGTATATAAATGGAGGATGGGCAAAATGTTCCTGATGTAATGCAGATCAGTAAATGAGCAGCTTCCCAAACAGGCTGCAGGGGCCTCTAAATATCCGTTATCATATTTATTTTGAGGATAGTAATGTGTTATGGCATGTTTTGCCTTCATTTGATTAAGAGCAGGAAATGAGGAAAGAAAGGAATCATGACATGCTGCAACAAAGCCAGACTTAAACTGCGATCAGTGTCGGTGTCTTTCTAATTTTAGCCTTAGGTATTATTTTGTTTTATATATCTTTGTTTTATTTTGTGGGTGTTTCTTTTGGTAACCAGTTTCAGCTGATTGGGTTGGATTGTGGTTTGTTTAGATTAAATGCCCAAACCTAATTTGGTGAAGGATAAATTGAAGTTTTTTTGTGTAATGTAGTGAAAAAACTGTTGAAAACCAGAACTGGGCGTGGCGAACACTGATGGGATAAAAATATTATTCTCCTTTTTAATAAAGTGTCCACTAGAGATTTGTGCAGTTAGTTGATCAGTCAAATAAACATTGCTACCCTTAGTTGTCAGCACCAGAAATGCTAATATGTTAAAGGCAATTCAAGGAAACTATTCGTTCGGATCATCCTTATGATCTACCCGACACTATATCTGCACTAAAACAATAATTATCTTTCTTGACCCACATCTAAAGATTTTCATATCCTGCTAAATAAGTCAGTGAAACATTGTGTTCTACTGGAGACATTTATGATGTTCCCGGAAGTGTTATTTAAACCAGGACTGTTGTAATGATTGCATCACAGTGTGCAGCAGTTAATACTCTTCTGGTCTTTTGTGTACAACTTAATATAGCATCTGAAGTCAGGTCCTCTGCACATCATTATTTGAATCCTAAAGCCATGCTTCCTGTCTTTAGGGGTCGAAGTGTCTTCATGTTTGTTTGAAATCCTCTCTCACTCTGTCTTAAAGCAACCATGTCAGACGCAGACAAGTTCCTGTATGGGGACCGCAGTGGGGTGAACAACCCCCTGGCCCAGGCCGACTGGGCCACCAAGAAACTAGTGTGGGTCCCCTCTGAGAAGCTGGGCTTTGAGGCCGGCTCCGTCAAGGAGGAGCTTGGAGATGAGTGTTTGGTGGAGCTGACGGACTCTGGCAAGAAGGTAAGAAAGTGTTTGTCTGTTATGTATCAGCTCAATGACCAATTGACATTTTAAACATTTAAACAACAGTCTCATTTTAGTACTGATGCCTCCACATGACATGCTTATGCAGACAAGCCAATCAGTGAGAAGATCAGTTATATCTGTTGTTACATAACAAAGTTTACTCTCCTAGTTTATGTTGGTAGCTTTAAATGTTATATGAAGCAAACATGTTTCTGCCACATAAGCCTCTCTGACAGGTGTGTCGTCTCTTTTAATCTCAGGTGAAGGTGAACAAGGATGACATTCAGAAGATGAACCCACCCAAATTCAACAAGGTGGAGGACATGGCGGAGCTCACCTGCCTGAACGAGGCCTCTGTGCTGCACAACCTCAAGGAGAGATACTACTCTGGACTCATCTATGTGAGTTTGGGTGGATACACAAGTTAATTTAGTGAGACCATGATAAGATCTCTTTTTTTCTTTTATTTATTGTATGCTCTCTTGTTGTTCCATTAAAACTTCTCTCTGACGGTAACTATCTTCCCCTTCACTCAGACGTACTCTGGTCTCTTCTGTGTGGTGATCAACCCGTACAAGTACCTCCCCATCTACACTGATGAGATAGTGAACATGTACAAGGGCAAGAAGAGACACGAGATGCCCCCTCACATCTACTCCATCACAGACACAGCCTACAGGAGCATGATGCAGGGTAACCGAGCTGAATGTCTATAAAGAAAAAAACACATGTTTAGGAGCATTACAAGTAGTTTGGTTCTGTGTGTGTCTAGCACATAGAATAGATGTGAACAGTGTGAGAGCACTGTACGTGCACACATGGCTTTAGGCTTGACACCATCAATTAATGAATACATAAAGTAGCATTATAGTGAATTAGTCCAAAACCCAAAGATATTTGTTTTTAAGATTTTCTTTTCTTTGACAACATCATTGTGGATCAAATAATGGAGAAGCTGCATCCAGAGAATGATTAATGTTTTAGCTTCATAGAAAACTGATACACACAATTATTTAGCTCAACCCATCTATACAGCAGCAGAAGAAGAAGCATAAAATGCAGTCAAACAATCACATGTCTTATTATTTACACTTCAGCTGTTTGTGTTTTTCACATCACATCAACTTTTTCCCTGACTGACCTTGTTTCCTCTTTCTCTTCCTCTCAGATCGTGAGGACCAGTCCATCCTCTGCACGTAGGTTTCTCTGTTCTCTAATTCTTGTCTTCTGTATAGATTTTTACAGACAGCATCAGCGAGTTTTAGGATAAAGCTTGAATATTGTTTTAGTTTTGTTTTTCAGCAACTTTTTTTTTTTTTTTTTACATAGTTTTACTTATGTGTTTTTACTCACAGATATTGAATGTTCCAGTGTTTTCTGAGCTCTTGCACATATTCTCAGGTTCACAACTCGGCCTAAATCTTGGAAACTGTTGTCTTGTTTCTGCAGGCTATGAGAAAAGTGGTCAATCTGAGTATTATTGAAAACCTTGTGTCTTTATTGTTGTGTGCTGCTCTTAATTCATCAGGATCAGTATTGCTCCTAAAATGAATGACCCCTGTGGCTGATACATACTGTGTGTCTAAAGCTTTCTGTCTTGTCTTTTTCCACAGCGGGGAGTCAGGAGCAGGGAAAACAGAAAATACCAAGAAAGTCATTCAGTATCTTGCCCATGTTGCTTCATCTTTCAAGTCCAAGAAAGATCAGGTCAGTATAAACTGTTCTATTTAATTCTCTCCTGTCTTCCTGATTCTTTACTTATGGTTTAGAAAAGACTATGATGGAAACCCCCTTGTGTTGTTCCTCTTCATCAGTGTTCCTTTCTCTTTCCATGTTTGTCCATCTCTATATTGTGGTCTACCAGAATAAGCTGTGTGCACATTCCTGTTTCAGGCCTCGACGTGCCAGCCTCACCTCTGTAAAGACTTAAAATGAAGCTGCGCGTGTGTGTGTGTGCTCTTATTTCTCATATGGAGGCTGTTTCACAAGACTTTACATGAAATGTTTGATAAATCGTTAAAATTCATCTTTCATACGATGACATCTGTGGTTTTGTAATTTGAGTGCTAAAGTTGGTATCAGTTGTGTTGAACTCTCTCCTCTTACACCTTTTCTCCAGGGCAATGCAGTTTTGTCACATGTGAGTTCATCCCTCTGACTCCATTTGTTTGATGTTTATGTGCTGCACTACTAACAGGAAACATTTTGTTGTCTTTGTCTGGGCTTTCAAGGAAATGCTTTAAACTTTACCCGGTGTAAGCATTAAAAGAAGAATTGGACGTTTTTGAGAAATATGCTTGTCAATTTTTTTCAGAGCGTTAGTTGAGAAGATTGAGCTCATGTCTTTACTGAAGCCTGTAGCTGGTTAGCTTAGCTTAGCATAAAGAATTGGAAACTACCCTCCTTGCAAACACATGAAGTCTCCGTTATACAAAAACAAAGAAATACACATGCACTTTAACACAGTTTAATCACAGCTCGACATTTTTACACTCTAGGTTTTGTTACCTTTGGACAGAACCAGACAAGGAGTTTCCCCTGTTTCCAGTCTTTATGCTAAGCTTAGCAACGCTTTAGTGCATAAATATTAGTGATTTTATTAAAACTCCCAGAAGGAAAGCAAATAAGCAGGTATTCCAAAATGTTATAGATTTAGATTTAATTGTTATCGAGTTAAAAGAAAAACTATGCTAAAAACCTTCAACAGTAAAAAGACACAATGAGTAGTTGTCCTAAGAATACATAAATGCACAGTGAAGGGCCTGGTATGGGTTCAGACATCTGCTCAGTGATTATTTGTAACTTTATCTGATGTTTGTCTCAAAAGTGCAAACACACCTCTGTGTCTGTGCCAGTATTTTGAATCAGTATTAGGTCATAGTATCTCATTCCTCTTAGCAGCCATGTTTCTCTCAATCTGGTCAGTCTTGATTTTTATCATTGTCATGCAGTATGTAGCTTGTTTAGGGTGTCAGAGAGCACTCCTGCATTTCCTCTGGGGGACCTTGGCTAACCAGCCCGTATGCTTCTTGTGTTCTCTTGTTTGTGCCTGCATGAACAGGGATGGTTTTACAGGGTTTGTGGTGCTTGAGTGGGCTTGTTGTGCTGCGCGAAGGAGTGTTGGAATGTGTGTGTGTGTGTGTGTGTGTGTGTGTGTGTGTGGGTGGGTGTGCGTGCGTGTCTGTGTGTCTCTGTGCGTGCGTGTGGTTGATTAAGCAATGATAACATCCCCTGAGGTGAGTCTTTTGAATATGCAGCCTAATTCCTTTCCACAAGCTGAACAAGTTATTGCACATGTTTGTATCCACCAGTGACAGTTCTGCAGCGCTGCAAGAACATGCACGATTTAAAGTTGGGCCGGGTTGACTGATGTGCAGGTCAGAGTCATGATAAAGTGTTACTGGAGTCTATAGTTTGCTCTGATACTGTGTCTTCTCTGTCAGGGGGAATTGGAGAAACAGCTGCTGCAGGCAAACCCCATCCTGGAGGCCTTTGGCAATGCCAAAACCGTCAAGAACGACAACTCCTCAAGATTTGTAAGACAGCCACTGAAAAATTTGTTGTGAATCTTATATATTTTTCTAAATAACAGAACAGAATTCATCTGTAATAACCAATGTAAAAGCGTATGAAAAAAACAAAACATCATTTGGCATTGGGTATAAATGTAACATAAATACGGAAATCTCATGTTCAGTGACAAAAACTGTGGCAGGTGATTGTGTCGATGTAGAAACCCAGTGCTCATACTGAGAAACAGATTGAGAAAACAGGTTTTCAGGACCTTTTTTAAAATCTGTTCAGCTTCTGTTTTGTCAAAGTTTGATTGCTGCATTACCATTTTTTTTTCTCTTGTAGGGAAAATTCATCAGGATTAACTTTGATGTCAATGGATACATTGTTGGAGCCAACATTGAGACTTGCATCCTTTTTAAAAAAAATGCTGAATATGCTGATTACTTGATTAGTTCTTCTGTAAAGGGCCTGATTAACCTGTCAGGTTGAAACAAGCTTTCATTTTGGCAAGAGTGTCAGAAACCAATCAGAATTTGGACACAGTAATGCTCTCCTGCCTCAGGCTTGTTTTTAGATATTTGTGATAATTTGACTCAATAATTTATATCAAATGAGTAATTTTTAAGCTATAATTGCTAGTTTTCAACATGACCCCTCTTTGAGATAAGAGATTGGGTTAAAATGCTGGTCCAGGTGCATCCTCAGACTTCTCTCCTTAGATAGGTGCAGCCTATCCTCTGCATGCTGTTGTCCCACTGTGTTTGCTTTTTTTTTTTACCCTTGACTGAAATGTTACCAGATCTACTGGAGAAGTCTCGGGCTGTCCGACAAGCTAAAGAGGAGAGGAGCTTCCACGTCTTCTACTACATACTGTCAGGAGCGGGAGACAAACTGCGCTGTGAGACATTTTATTTCAGCGTGACAGTATCAAGCTGGGCTCCATTAATGAAAGTAGCAGAAAGTAGCAAAAACTAAATGCGGTCAGCTGGATGGGACATGCAGTTCAAGAGCTGAGACATTTATTGACTAGCACAGGAAGTAGCTGATAGTCTATTAATATTGAAAACTGAGTGTTATTTTTTTCACAGTACAGCAGTTAAAATGCTTTGGCAGAGCTCTCGTGGCTTTGTAATATTGGTCAATTCACCATGAATAATTCTGTCCTCTGATTCACCATCTAGCCGAGTTGTGCCTGGAGGATTACAGCAAGTATCGTTTCCTGTCCAATGGGAACATGACGATTCCTGGTCAGCAGGACAAAGACCTGTTCACCGAGACCGTGGACGCATTTCAGATCATGGGCATCCCAGAGGAGGAAAGAATCGGTACACATTATCTCATGTTCTTAACTTCTTTATATGATTGTGACAAATTATTTTCATCATAAAGTAAAGGCACCTGGTGGGGGATGAAAGTTTAGATTAGAATTTTTGCTTGGTCTGCCAACTTTTTTAAGGAGTGTGTTTTTGTAAGTTATCATTTTTTTTATGCTCAGAATGACTTTTCTTTTTAGAGTGAAATTATCAAAAGTTATGGTGGCACATATTGTTTCCCTGCAGCACACAGTGACCTCCTCTGTCTGTTTGTCAGGTCTGCTGAAGGTGGTGTCAGCTGTGCTGCAGTTGGGGAACATGACATTCAAGAAGGAGCGCAACACTGATCAGGCCTCCATGCCTGATGACACCGGTACACACATTTACATTGTCATTGTCATTTCCTGTGTGCGTGCTGCTTGTCTCATTCCATTTACTGAAACTTTCCTAATTCATTCAAAATCCACCTTTAAATCCACCTTTAAATCCTACAACATGTTTCACCCCCAGCTGCTCAGAAAGTGTGTCATCTGCTGAGCATCAATGTGACCGAATTCTCACGAGCCATCCTGTCTCCCAGAATCAAGGTCTGCATCACAATGAATTCATGGACGTTCTATGAAGTGTAAAAATGTGAAATGTTTACTGAATGATTACAGGCACTTAGTCTGTGATTTTGTCTGGACATTGAGGAACATCCCTGAAACATTTTCTTTTTCACTTTTGTGTGACCTGGTGTTTTTGTAGATTAATTCCAAATAAATGAACAAGATCAGCCACTCTCCATTTCATAATAATTTTATTATCACAGGATGACAGTGTAGCATTTCTTTTTGCAGGTTGGCAGGGACTACGTCCAAAAGGCCCAGACCCAGGAGCAAGCTGAGTTTGCTGTCGAGGCTCTGGCCAAAGCCTCTTATGAAAGGATGTTCCGCTGGCTGGTTATGAGGATCAATAAGGCACTGGACAAGACCAAGAGACAGGGAGCCTCCTTCATTGGCATCCTTGACATCGCTGGATTTGAGATCTTTGAGGTGAGCTGTTCAGGGCTTGA
This sequence comes from Acanthopagrus latus, assembly GCF_904848185.1. Taxonomy (NCBI): domain Eukaryota; kingdom Metazoa; phylum Chordata; class Actinopteri; order Spariformes; family Sparidae; genus Acanthopagrus; species Acanthopagrus latus. Next base: position 19,179,192 of record NC_051039.1, read on the forward strand.
CAGATTGACAGTTATGCATCATATATCCAGTTCTATGAGCCGGTAGCTGGAACAAGTCAGTTTTTGTAATAAGAGATAATAAACATTTGCTTGATTATACATCAAGTACATTTTCCTGCCAAATGAGTAATAGTTTCTCTATCTCTCTATCTATCTCTTTTACAGTTGAACTCATTCGAGCAGCTGTGTATCAACTACACCAACGAGAAGCTGCAGCAGCTCTTCAACCACACCATGTTCATCCTGGAGCAGGAGGAGTACCAGAGGGAGGGCATCGAGTGGAGCTTCATTGACTTTGGCCTCGATCTGCAGCCCTGCATCGACCTCATTGAAAAACCTGTAAGACGTCTCGCAGTTGTTATCCCTCCTCAGGTCAAATAACACTGAACATATCTGACTAAGTCTGGAGTAAGACTTTAGTAAACAGTCATGTCATACATGTTGAGGCATGTAGCTGCACATGCATTATTAAACCATTCAGGATTCCTTTGAACTGCAGACTGACATGTGTTTGTCCTGCTCGTTGTTTTCTTCTGTCCACTACAGAATGGTCCTCCAGGCATCCTGGCCCTGCTGGATGAAGAGTGCTGGTTCCCCAAAGCCACAGACAAGACCTTTGTGGAAAAAGTGGTTCAGGAGCAGGGATCAAATTCCAAGTTCCTGAAACCCAAAAAACTCAAGGACGATGTTGATTTCTGCATTATACACTATGCTGGAAAGGTCAGTGGAGATAACTTTGTGTTGATGAATTTGTGACTTTTTTTTTTTTTTTTTTTACATTTTGTTTATTTTACTTGACAAGTGCTTTTACATGTCTCAGCCCAAAGAGTTAGTGACAAAAATACTTACACTGTCCTGTAGAATAAGACAAGATATCAAGAAATTAACTTGAGGCGACTGTTTGAACATCAACTTAAAATGAAGCTGTCCTCTGGTGCAGGTGGACTACAAAGCAGATGAGTGGCTGATGAAGAACATGGATCCTCTGAATGAGTGTGTGGCCAATTTGCTCAATCAGTCTACTGACAAATTTACCGCTGACTTGTGGAGAGACAGTAAGTTGTGTAACTGACTTTATACACTCACCTGAAACAATTCATTGACTGAAACATTAGAAGCATTTCCAACAGATTCTGTGTTCATAGTATGGAGGAATTTAACAGCGTCTTTTGCATGATATCCTTTTTCCTACTCACCTTTCTACAAAATGTAAATTTGACAGCATTTTGTATACATTTGTCACTTTGGTATAAACTTCAGTGAATTGTTAGTAAAGTGTAAACACTGAAATGAACTAATGGCAGAAGAATCACACATTGTAAGCTGTGCTCCTGGTGTTTTGTCAAAAGAGCTGCAGTCAGGATCCTAGTTGTAATAATTGCATGTAAAAGATTTTCATCGTGAGACTTTATGATGATGAGTATGATGGATTTCATTTCAGTGTCATGATTTACGCTTATAAATGGTTTGCTCTGCCTTCTCTGTGTCTCACAGTGGATCGTATTGTCGGCCTGGATAAGGTGGCAGGGATGTCGGACTCCATGCATGGTGCTTTCAAAACCCGTAAGGGCATGTTCCGCACTGTGGGCCAGCTGTACAAGGAGCAGCTGGGTAACCTCATGGCCACACTCAGGAACACCAACCCTAACTTCGTCCGCTGCATCATCCCCAACCACGAGAAGAAGGTATGGGACAAGGGAAGACTCTCAGTGCTGCAGCTGTTGCTGAAACTGTGCTGTCATGCAGGGGTTAAATTAGAAGATATCGCGGTGGGGAAGGGGCCTTGCCAAGGGACTGGGAGATTAAATATCCTGTGGGGAGGAATCTATTTCACTGGTAAAAATGCATATTGCATATGACTGGAGTATTTAATTATTTAGAAAACCTTGCAGTAGAAAAACAGTCACAGATGTACTTGATCTGTTATACAAGAATGTGGTTAATTTTAAAAAATCTTCCTATGTAGAAAGAAATGGGATATTGTTGAGATTTTTACATCTAGTTAGAAGAAATGGTGAGGTGAATGAATGAGAAAGTTATAGGCCTATGAATCTCTATACAAGATATAGGCCTATGAATTTAAGGAAAATTTTAAAAAATGGCAGCCTTCCCATGTTGTGCCGCCTTTGTTGGCCCTTTGAATATAGAATTCTGTGAAATTCAATTTCTGCTAATGGAATGGAAAAACAATCTTGTAATTGATTATGAAGAGTAACTTTATTAAATGTAGTATCTCAAAAGAGAGAGTCGGTATCGCAAAAGGACTTTGAATACTTTCAGCCATGTAAACAGAAGTATTGTGCTTCATTCAACATGTGTGTCTCCCCCAGTACTGGAAGAAATGGTAACTTGAGTTCGGAAACATGATGTTTTATAAAAGACACGTTTATTTATACAGCCTAAAATCACATCATTAGATGCCCTTGAGTCAGATGAGAAAAAGTCATCAACATTAAAGTAACCATTCCAAATATTTGACTGTGCACTGTTGTAGAAAAGTAACTGAACACACAAACAGCTCTTTGTTTTTTCCTCAGGCAGGTAAACTGGAGTCTCACCTGGTTCTGGACCAACTGAGGTGTAATGGAGTCCTTGAGGGGATTCGCATCTGCAGACAAGGATTCCCCAACCGCATCGTCTTCCAGGAGTTCAGACAGAGGTGACAAACAACACATGTATCTTCAAACTTGTGAACATATTTCTTCGAAAAAATGGGTTTCTAGTGACTTTTAGACTTGAATACATATATTCCTTCAATATTCTTTCCTTTTTTTTTATTCCACTCTAAAGTAATCATTCTCACACCTCAACATTTTCAAACAAACCATACAACTGAGACAGGTTTATCTTATCAACCCAGTCCCAAAGACATCTACAACCTTGAAGAGACCTATAACTATAAAGCAAAAGCCATGAAGCCTTTTAAGTCTGAAAACCACTGTCCTCCTCGTTTTTAGCATTTAGTCTAAAGAGTCAAACTACTTGAGTTATTTTAAGTCTGTTCATCTGTCTGTCAGATATGAAATCCTCACTCCTAATGCCATCCCAAAAGGCTTTATGGATGGCAAGCAAGCCTGCGTGCTCATGGTAAGAACCATAAATTAATTACAGAAGTAAGAAGTTCATCAATGGAAGAGCTTCATCACAGAGTTGCTTCTGTTTTTTGATGTCAGATCAAAGCTCTGGAGCTGGACCCAAACCTGTACCGCATCGGTCAAAGCAAAGTGTTCTTCAGAGCCGGAGTCCTCGCACACCTGGAGGAGGAGAGAGACATGAAGATCACTGATGTGATCATCAGCTTCCAGGCCTGGTGCAGAGGATATGTGGCCCGCAAGTATGAAGGATTCACTTGATCCAGAAAATATTTAGTCATGCAACATATTTGTTCATAGAACAAGGAGAGAGCATACTGCCAAAATGGCAAATATATTATAAACTTGTCTTATTTTTATTTTTTTTTCTTCTGTAGAGCCTTTGCTAAGAGACAGCAGCAGCTGACAGCCATGAAAGTGATCCAGAGGAACTGTGCTGCATACCTCAAACTCAGGAACTGGCAGTGGTGGCGGCTTTTCACCAAGGTAGGAGATGAAGGCAGTTAAAGCTGATTGTTACCAGTCTCTCGTAAGGTTTAGGTGGCCCAGTAATATAACAGCGGTAGTTAAGCCATGCTAGTGTCATGATTACTTCTATAACTATTAGAGTATATTCATACAATTTGTCAGATAAACAAGAAGAACCTTGTTTTTAATTTGTTGTACTGATTTAAACAAAATAAGATAATTGTTAGCAGTAGGGTAGTAGCTAAATGTCTGCTGTGAAATGGGACTTTTCAGGAGCGGGACCTTAAAGAGACTGCCACTGTATGAGAAGAAAATGTATTTTCTGTTTGATGCCTCAAAACGTGAAAAAACACTCAGCACAGAAATTTTTCTATGTTTATGACTCACCAAGTTAAGTCTTTGTCAAATTGAGTACACCAGACAGATCCACTTCCGAGTTGCAAGACCTTGTTGGCTCTGGGTGACCTTGATCTGATTTGTTAGAAACTGACATCTCATCTGTTGAGCATTCACCTCTTATTGTACTGTGGCATTGCTGTAATGTTACTGTAATTAAACTTCTTAGCAATTTTTTAAAAATGATTTCCATTCAGTCTTTCTTCACAATTTGGTCGTTCCCAAGAAAGTCCAAACATTACCATGTGTTTTATAACTTAACTTAATAACATAATTTTTTATATTTGTTTATTTCCTTCTAGGTGAAGCCTCTGCTGCAGGTCACCAGGCAAGAGGAGGAGATGGTGGCCAAAGAAGAAGAGCTGATGAAGGTGAAGGAGAGACAACTGCAGGCTGAGGAGCACCTTAAAGAACTGGAGTCCAAGCAACAACAGGTAGGAGTTTCCATGACATTGGAATGCCGGAATTCAAATTGGATGAATGATTTTTATAGATCTGCATGTAGAATTAAATCATAAAAGCACTGATCATTATCACAAGTCTTATTTTTGAGTGATACATCTCTCACTTTGACTCTCCTCTGTTAGCTGGCTGCTGAGAAGTTGGCTCTTCAAGAGCAGCTGCAGGCAGAGACAGAGCTATGTGCGGAGGCTGAGGAGATGAGAGCCCGTCTGGCGACCAGGAAGCAGGAGCTAGAGGAGATCCTGCATGAAATGGAGTCTCGTCTGGAGGAGGAGGAGGAGAGGGTCACCCAGATGCAAACCGAGAGAAAAAAGATGCAGCAGAACATAACGGTCAGTAAAGTCCTGTGGGTTACAGAATGTGATTTTAAAAAAGGTACTCAATAAAGCAAAACGTGTTTAGGAAAAATGTACTTATTTTGCAAATTGTTTGTGTTGTTCGTCCAGGACCTGGAGCAGCAGCTGGATGAGGAGGAAGCAGCCAGGCAGAAGCTTCAGATGGAGAAGGTCACCACAGATGCCAAGCTGAAGAAGCTTGAGGAGGACATCATGGTGCTGGACGACCAGAACAACAAGTTCAGCAAGGTCTTGTACAATGTGTTCATTTAGCCCAGTGTTAGACATGCAGCATAAACACAATGGAATCATTACACCTGGCACAACAAGTAATTTATTGTCTTCATTCTTTAAAACCACAGGAGAAGAAACAGCTGGAGGAAAGGATCTCTGAGTTCACCACCAACTTGGCTGAGGAGGAAGAGAAGTCCAAAAGTTTGCAGAAGCTCAAGAATAAACATGAAGCTATGATCACAGATTTGGAGGGCAAGTATTATCTTTTTACATTATTGTTGCTTTGTTTTAATTTTACTCGACCCACTGAATAATTTTCCTGGGTGTTTCAACCCAATGTGCATAAACAGTGTTTCATTATTTTGTGGAGGCCTGCATATGTGCCTAACTAACGCTACATAAATTGCAGCTGTTCCCTCGTCTGGACAACTTTTAGACTGACATTCAGACATTTTCCTGTATCCAGCAGCAGTTTAGTTCACATACATAGTTACTGTATACTTTTCATCATATGCTGACTTTTTTTTTGCTTCTGCTTATTGCTGTTGGTGGCGTGAGAGTGTGAGATGGAGCCTGATATCAGATGTCACACCAAAACAATATTGAATTGAGCTTGAGTATTAAAACGTAAATATTTATCTACCTTTGCAAAAAATTGCAATTCAAATAAGTAAATGACATTTTGTTTTCTCTGTCTTTGTGCACACAGATCGACTCAGAAGAGAGGAGAAATCGCGCCAGGAGTTGGAGAAGAACCGTCGCAAACTTGAGGGAGACTCCACTGAGCTCCATGACCAGATTGCAGAACTTCAGGCCCAGATCACTGAACTCCGAGCTCAGCTGGAGAAGAAAGAGGAGGAGCTCCAGGCTGCTCTCACTAGGTTCAATTAATTGAAAATATTTCAGATTTTATAGCCACAAAAACATGTATTTATTTATTTTTTAAATATTGAAAACATGTATGTTGTTTTCATCCCTCCTCTTTATCTCACCACCAGGATTGAGGAGGAGGCTGCAGCCAAGAACATGGCCCAGAAGAAGATCAGGGAGCTGGAGGCTCAAATCTCTGAAATGCAGGAGGATCTGGAGCTAGAGAGGCAGGCGCGCTCCAAGGCAGAGAAACACCGCAGGGACCTGGGAGAAGAGCTGGAGGCCCTCAAGACTGAGCTGGAGGACACTTTGGACTCTACTGCAGCACAGCAGGAACTCAGGTAACAGTCAAGATTATGTCTTTATTTTAACAAGTTTGTGAACCATATTTAAATTTACTTTGATTACTGAACTCTTCTGTCTGTTCTCTTCCTCATTCTGTCTCTCCAGGACCAAGCGTGAGACAGAGGTCACCCAGCTGAAGAAGACTCTGGAAGAAGAGGCCAAGCTCCACGAGCAGCAGATGGCTGACATGAGACAGAAACACAATCAGGTGTTCGATGAGCTCAACGAGCAGCTGGAACAGGCCAAAAGGGTAAGAAGTATTGTTGTCAGAAGAGAAAGACGCCAATGCTTAACAAACTTCTGAATAACACCAGTGATGTGTGGCTCTCCTACAGAACAAGGTGTCCGTGGATAAAGCCAAGCAGTCCCTAGAGAGCGAGCTGAATGAGCTGCAAATCGAGCTGAAGACGCTGACTCAGGGCAAAGGAGATTCTGAACATCGTCGCAAGAAGGCCGAATCCCAGGTTCAAGAGCTGCAGGTTAAGTGCGGAGAAAGTGAACGACAAAGGCAGGAGTTGGCTGAGAAGATGACCAAGATGCAGGTAAAGTATGGACAGAGGAGGCTGAAGGGATGATGTTTCTGTGAGGATTTAGTGACCGACTGAAATAGCATTAATGAATAACTGTCTTTCTGTCTGTCGCCTAGGCGGAGCTAGAAAATGTAAACAGCCTCCTGAGCGAAGCCGAGGGTAAGAACATCAAATCCAGCAAAGACCTTTCTGCTACAGAGTCTCAGCTGCAGGATGCACAGGTACACACATGCAGGCACACAGTCGTACATGTTTCTTTCTACTGGTACTGCTTTTCTGTCTTCTTTTTTCAGCTCAAGTACAAAAGAAGTAGTAGTAGTATTCATAGTATATACAGTTGTATTTATTTATTTGCAAAAATGACAGATTTCAATTGTGCCAACGCCAAGTTTTCCAAAGTGAGAATAAGTTGTTCCTACATTTTATGAGATTCTAAATCTCTGTGGTTTTGAAACGTTAAGAAAAAACAAGCACTTTGGACCTTCATTTGACATTTTATGGACCAAATGATGAATCAAGAAGGAAATCTACAAATTAACCAACTCTTAAAATAATTACTTTTCCCAGCCTAATCTGACTGTTTACCCTAGTATACTTTTTTTTTTTCAAATTGATGGCATGCATATCTAAGTAGATGAGATGTGACTCACACCAACATTGTCTTGATGATAAAGAACCCTTTTGAATGTTTTCTTTCCTTTTTTAAAAGTAATTCAGTGAGTTTCTATGCATTAATGTCATAGCAAACAAGAGCTCCCAATAATTCATTCAGTCATTGACTTCTTATAGTACAAATTTACCAAAATGTGCCAGATTTTAAGGCACACATTAGAAAAAGAGGCATAACTACTTCATTAAAATCCTTGAAGTGCCACCTTTTCCTTATCCCACACAAACAGTTACAAAGTATATGAATATACATTTATTATTAATTCATTTTCACAAGATGAATCCTCTAGCGCAAACACAGTTAAAATGGACTTTACATTGACGTAGGAGCCAAATTTACACATCACAGTTGAATAGGCTGAATTTTGGACACCAGTCATGCTTGTAGACCCGCCTGTTCAGATTTTCATTAAGTAAATATAAAATGTACACTTTTACAAATAACTGTGAAACCTGCCTTCTACTGTCAAACTCTACATAAACGTCATTGTACAAATTGAAGCTCAAACATTCATCTGTAGAAACAAGCAGATAAACACATTTCTGACTGGAGGTTGACAATAGGCAAAAAGTGTTTAAAGGGTTTAAAGAATATATTTTTTTCTCAAGTTTTCTGCTTTCCTTCTGTTAACTCCAGGAGTTGCTCCAAGAGGAGACTCGTCAGAAGCTGTCCATCTCCACACGCCTGAGGCAGATGGAAGACGAGCAGAACAGCCTGCGGGAGATGCTGGAGGAAGAGGAGGAGAGCAAAAAGAATGTGGAGAAGCAGGTCTCCACGCTGCAGACCCAGGTAGATCTTTCTGTGAACAAAACCCTCATCTTTTGTTTCACACTTCAACAGTTAGGGAAATTGTACATGTCCTCAGATCTGTATGATTTAAGGGGAGTAGCCACATTGAGTAAATTATGTGTATACAGTATTTATAGCCATACCAGTCGTGTGGCTCTATGAATTGCATATTTGCAGTTTGTCAGTTGTATTATCTGGACAACTATAGACAGATGGAGAGAACCCTCTCAGCCACCAGCTGATCAAAGTCTGTGGTTAAGAATGAAACATATTGACATAGATGGCCGCAAAATATTTCTACAGGTATTTAAGTTCCTGAGAGGTTAAATTTAATGACTTTCGTGATCTTCTGGTGTTACTAAAGGAAAAGTAAGTTTTCACATTTCATTCTTGTCTTCCTAATTCCACCTCCCTTTTTTCCTTTAGCTGGCAGAGATGAAGAAGAAACTAGAACAGGAGGCCTCAAACCTGGAGGGGGCAGAGGAGGCCCGCAAGAAATACCACAGAGAGTTGGACAGTGTGATGCAGCAACTGGAGGAGAAGTCCTCAGCCTACGACAAACTGGACAAGACAAAAACGCGTTTACAGCAGGAGCTGGATGATCTCATACTGGACCAGGACCACCTGAGGCAAATGGTCTCCGGCCTGGAGAAGAAGCAGAAGAAGTTTGACCAGGTATCACATCAATGGTGTAATTTGTGCCTAGAGCAAGGACAAGCGTATTTTTCTTTTGACAGAATGAGACCTCGTGAAATGGACTGTGAAATAAAGGAAAATGCAAAGAAAGTTGCAACAATTTATGTATGGTCAAAGAAAATATAACAAATATCAGTATTCATTTGTAGCATGCAAGGTCGAGATGTAAATAAACACTGTTCATTTCACCATCATTCAGCCAGATTGAATTTTAGTACATTTCAACGGCCCTCCTGGTCTCTTCTTTCTGTAGATGCTGGCAGAGGAGAAAACAATCTCCACTCAATATGCAGAAGAACGCGACAAGGCTGAGGCTGAAGCCAGGGAGAAGGAGACGAGAGCCCTGACACTGGCCCGCGAGTTGGAGACCATGACAGACCTGAAAGACGAGTTGGACCGAGCCAATAAACTGCTCAAAGCTGAGATGGAAGACTTGATCTCCTCCAAGGATGATGCTGGCAAGAGTGTAAGGGAAAACACTGGCATCTTTTTGGTGCAGATGAACTTCTCGATAAGATTGGATGTTGGTGTTTCTAGAAATGACAACCCTAGATATTGTTTGATGCCCTGAATGTTGCATTATTACCCTTAGCAGAAGTTTACATCAGACTAGATTGTTGGAGTCATTGCCCCTCTGGTCTGAATGCTGAATGTGTTACAATGAATCCGTGTTCACAGGTTCATGAGCTGGAAAGGTCAAAGCGAGCCACAGAGCAGCAGCTTGAGGAGATGAGAGTTCAGCTGGAGGAGCTGGAGGATGAGCTGCAGGCCACGGAGGACGCCAAACTGCGTCTGGAGGTCAACATGCAGGCCATGAAGGCCCAGTTTGACCGTGACCTGCAGGCCAGAGATGAGCAGGGAGAGGAGAAGAGGAGACAGCTGGTTAAACGGGTACTGTTCCCAAACCATCCTATGAGCAATTGTTGAAGAAAATGCTGAACGATGGTTTGACTTACTAAATATCTTTTTACTCTCAGGTGCGTGAGATGGAGCTCGAGCTGGAAGATGAACGCAGGCAGCGCAGTCAGGCTCTCTCAGGCAGGAAGAAGCTGGAGATGGACCTGGCAGAGCTCCAACTCCAGATCGATGCTGCCAACAGGGCGCGTGATGAGGCCCTCAAACAGCTGAAAAAACTCCAGGTAAAGTAGGCTCACACATACTTGAGCAATAGGATTGCCTAAGAGAGACAGACTGACTGGTTTTGCTGGCTAATCCACATGTAACCACTGTATGGCTGAGAAATTGATATGAATTAGATAACTGATTGAAGCCTCATCATGTCCAAATTATTTGACCTATCTGTTAACACAGAGACTAATACTCGACAACAACCGTTTAATTGTTCTGTTATACATCATAACATATCGGTCATCTATATGATGGGAAATCACGATTTGGTCCTTTAAGCACCTGCCTGTTCATGGAGCAGTCTGACAGAAGCGGTCACTGTGATCACTAACATCGATTGGAAACCCCCTCACAATGATGGGTGCCTAACTTCAGCTCTGCTGTTTGTAATTTTCAGGCTCAAATGAAAGAGCTGATGAGAGAGCTTGATGAGATGCGTTTGTCCAGAGATGAAGCCGTCAACGGGGCAAAGGAGACTGAGAGAAAGCTCAAAGCCATGGAGGCCGACGTCCTGCACTTCCAGGAGGTATAAAAGAAAGCCATGATGACAACTCGCAATTCCATTTCTTAGTGTCATAGACTCAACCAGATATTACAGAAGCAGTGCATTAGACATCATATTTTAGGTTAGTTATGTAAAAAGAAAACAGTATCTTTAGTAGAAGCAGTTGTACCGTCTTGAGGTCTGACCTTTGCTGTGTCTTTAGACTTTACCCTTTTAATTATCCCACATCGGGGAAATTTACTTGTCACAATAGCAGGTAGACAGACATACAATAAGTACAGGACTTGAATAAGAGGACAAGATTTGAATAAGAGAGAAAATATAAAATATAGAAAGGAATATGTTATGTAAATTATATGTACAGGAGGCAAGAATGTGCATTATATGGATCTAAATAAAGTGTCAGAGTATTGCCTTGTTGAGGTTGGATGCATAAATACATAGTGTTTAAATACAGTGTTTGAAAATAAACAGACTCAGTGTATGAATATGAGTATGTACAAAAAATAAAATAGTAATTATTGCATAGGATAACTGCACAAGATGGTGGGGGTAGAAGTGTAAGTAGTGCAAGTTAAGCAGGTGCTTATGGTGCTACATTAAGTGTTGTTGGTTGAACAGTCTGACGGCAGTTGGAGAGAACAACCTGAGGTAGCGTTCCTTTTTACACCGTGGGTGAAGCAGTCTGTTATTGAAGGAGCTGCTTAAAGCCCTCACAGTGTCATGTAGGGGTGAGAGGGGTTGTCATGTAAAAGTTATTCATAGCACTTCATATTTTCAGTGTTATTAGCCCTGAGTCCTGATTGTATATTGTGATTGTAAACATGTTGTAGGTTCACATTGTAAAATGGACAAAACTACCTAAAATGCAACCACGCATACTGAATGATTTGCCTCATGGCAGAAAGGAATTACATTTTTGTCTCATCTTTGTGAGTTTGTCAAAATTCAATCTACATAATTTCCTATTAGTATATGAGAACTCTATGCACTTGATTATAAAACTTACTGCCAAAATATTGTGCTGCAATCAAGAATCATGCTTTAAGGTTGTTTTTATTGCCTCCAACGGGAGATAACTGTCTTGGATTAAAGGAATTGCTGGATAAAAGATGAGACGACAAGAAACTTTTCAAAGACACACATTTGGATGTATGTAATATGGAAAAAATGCCACTTTGTTCATAGGTAACTGGCCCAACAGCCTCTGCAGTATCAGGCTTTAAAGTCTTAATATATTTGTGTCTTCTACCTCATAGGAACTGGCCACTGCAGAAAGACTCAAGAGACAGACTCAGACCGAGAGAGATGAGCTCCAGGAGGAGATTAATAGCAGCAACACCAAGAAGTATGGAACAAACAATCACAGCTACTTGTTAGATTGAATATGAGTAAATAAAGTTAAGATTTATTAATATTTGGCTACAATGCATTGCTCAGCTGGGAGCTTCCTCTCCTGCATTTCTTTAATGTAGTTTAATTGTAGTTTTCATTTAGTTAGAAGTGTAAGATTAGTCCATGCAGTTAAAGCAAACCTACAACTTTATCTGTATACATTAACTGCTCCTCCTCACTTGTTGCCAGTTCTCAGCTGGCAGAGGAGAAGAGGAGACTGGAGGCTCGTATCACCCAGCTGGAGGAGGAGTTGGAGGAAGAGCAGATCAACACCGAGATGGTCAACGACCGTCTGAAGAGAACCACGCTGCAGGTAAGTACATAAACTATCTCCGGTTTGCAGATGGCAGCTGATAATTTTACTTTTGATAGCAAGTTGGAGAAAACATTTGGTGATCAGAGAGAAAAGGAGGGGATATATTTACCTCTCTGGCATCAGAAGCAACATTTTATTTGGAATAAACAGAAGTAATAATTGGTAGAATAATGAATAACAGATAAAGAAAAGAAACCTAATACTTTAACAATTGCTCTCCACCGTGTGTGTCTGACATCAGACTGAACAGTTGAATACAGAGCTGACTGCAGAGCGCAGCACTTCCCAGCGGCTCGAGGGGGCTCGTTCCCAGCTGGATCGTCAGAACAAGGAGCTTAAACTGAAGCTGCAGGAGCTTGAGGGAACCATCAAGTCTAAGTACAAATCCTCCATCACCACCCTGGAGGCCAAGATCGCTCAGCTGGAAGAACAGCTGGACATAGAGTCAAAGTGAGTGGCAGTGGACACTAGGATAACTGTTGTGATGTTTCAAAGACAAAAATATATATTTTCCTCTCAGTAATGATTATCTTCTTTGCCAGCAGCCAAACTAATTTTGTGTTACAAACCCCTAGATTTTAAGTTGAAATAATCATGTACTTGATGCGTCAAAGAAAGATGTTTAATGAGTTAATCAATTAAGGAAAGCTTTTTTCCTTGTGCTTTGGCAGCTTTTCTCTTACTTTTAGACACCAAAGACTATGTACTGATTCCTCACTGGGTTTGCTTTTTCTACCTATTTCAGAGAGCGTCATCAGGCCTCCAGGCTGGCCAGGCGGACGGAGAAGAAGCTGAAGGAGGTGCTGCTACAGGTGGAAGATGAGAGGCGCAACACTGACCAATACAAGGACCAGGTAAGTCTCATCGCTAATCTCCTTTCACTTTTGAAGTCTCATAGTGTAATTTGATCCACATCCTTGTTGATCTGCTTGCATTGGTTTTTGGCACTAAGTGAATACTCGCTCTGCAGGTGGAGAAGACAAACAGCCGAATGCGTCAGCTGAAGCGTCAGCTAGAGGAGGCTGAGGAGGAGGTGACACGAGCCAACGCCTACCGGAGGAAGCTGCAGAGGGAGCTGGATGATGCCGTGGAGTCAGCAGACGTGATGAACCGTGAAGTCAGCACTCTGAAGAGCAAGCTCAGGTAGAAACTCCCCATATATTTAAGCTATTCTTCCTCTTGGTGCATAATAGTTTTCTTCTCACCATTGAGATCAGAGCATTTAATGCATGAAAATCAGTTTACTTGTCATTCGAGTATTACTCAGCCTGAAAAACAGGCATATCATGTCTTGTCGGTGCAGGGTTTTTGGAGTTTAAATTGTTCCAGGGATTAAATGTCAGCATACCTTGATTCAGCTGGTTTAACTGTAACCATCATTTAAATATATATATATATATGTATATGCATGTCTCTTCTGTCTTTCCCACTTGTGTGTAGTATTTGTGCTGCAGCTGACTATCTTTGACCCATTATTTGTCTGTTTTTAAAGGCGTGACTTGCCTTTCAATATGCGACGTACCATGAATCGCTCTGGTCTGGAGAGCGATGAGGAAGTCGAAGTTTCTGCCGAAGCATCTGAGCCTGCAGCTGAGTGAACGGAGAGGAGCCAAAAGGGAAATGTTACGACCACTGTCAACATGCAGATATAATTAAACATTAGCCATGCCAACTATCAAGTATTTTTTTTTTAATTCCCCTTGACTTTCATATTATAGCCTTACTGTTACTTTCCATGCAATGCAATCATATTTGGCCAAATAATGTTATTCATCTCAATGAATGTGAGAGATGTTACTTTATACTTTACAGATACTTTAATGGTCCATTTTTTTACTAAATGGGTATATCATCAAACATTCCTCTTGTCACTAGCCATTGCAGTTTAGTTTTATCTGTGCTGGAGGTTCATGTGCTGTTACTGTGCAGGTTTTGGTAAAACACTGGACATTTTACGCTGGTTTTGCACACACAAATATTGGGTCTTTGGGGAGTTTTGATTTAGTACCAAACTGTGGTTCACATTGACTAGTTTCACCTTAAATCTGTGTATCCATATTGTATGCTTTTCCTCTCACTGTGTTATCCTTTTATGTTCTTACCTCAACCGGTTTTGCATTATGCCAACAAACTAAATGGACACAAGAGTGGACATTGTTCAGTTCATCCAAGTGGTGTAGTCCAAATACAGCAATGTTGGTGAAAATGTTGATACACATTTTGTACAATCTTCTCTCATGGCTTGGTTGATGTGTAATTTCTCACTGTTTTTACACTTCATTGATTGCTGGTGGTGGGTCATCATGTAGTCGTTGTCACTGTGCTGTGTTTTCTGCTATGCTTTGCACAGCAGAGGGAGTTTCTATTAGCACATAATAAATCCTGCATATTTTAGATTGAGTATGATACCTTAACACTGTATTATCAAACTAATTACATGTCATATGATGCCAATATTTGAAGGCTATTCTATATTTTATCAAATGCCTTACTGCAATAAATAAACTAACAAATGCTTTTGGACTTGTTTGTCTCTTGTGTGAGTTATCTTATCGACCATAGTTCTCTTTCCTTCTGTCCATGCGGCTGACAGCAATCATTTGTAAATAAGCTTTTTTAAGTGATTGGAAAATAAATGCCACAATCCTTTCTGTGCGTTCGACACATCTTTTATCAGGCTACAGCAGTAAAACCATCAAGCCTGATCTTTTTAGCAGAAGCAAAAGCACCCAGAAGTCATAGTTGAGTAAAGTAAAGATTCTGTTAAAATATAACTTTTGCAAAAGTGAAAGTCAACCATACAAATAGAACTTGAGTAGAAGTCTAAAATGTCTGAGGACTATCAAAATTATACATTCACATACAAGTATGTAAATAATGTGCTCTATTGGTCAACCAATTAATCAACCTAGCAGACTATCTGATTTCGGATGATCTTTTAATCTAGCTGATGATAAAATAAATGAACCTGAAAAGTATCTAAAAGTATAGTTGTAAAATTAATGTGAGTAAAAAGTAAAAAAATAAATAAAATAAAAAATGTAGTGAGGTGGAAGTATTAAGTAGCAGAAAATGGAACTACTCAATCTACAAATGCCTCAACATTGTGCTGAATACAGAGCTTGAGTAAATGTGCTTGGTTAAAATCCAACGTGGTTTTTTTTTGTTTTTTTTTTAAATACAAAATTCTCGCTTTGTATTGTAGTTTTCTTGTTTCTTAAAATAACCTTTTTTATTGTTTATTTTCATTAACGATTATTTACTTTAAATAATATGCCACACAGATTTTATTTGAGTTTAGACAAGCTGTTCGCTTCTGTGGAGTAGAAATATAATAATTTTACATTTAAAAAGATAACGCTACAAAGAGGGAGAGCTGAAACTAAATTAAGTGTTCAAGTCACAGCAGGTATCCCATCAACTATAAATATGTGCTAACTCTAAAAACTGAACATCTCGTGCCCTGTATGGTGACCCAGTGTGCAAGAAAAAAATGACCTGACCTCTATTGTTGAGAAAACATAATGCGGTGCCATAGTAGATTTGTATAAGTCTGTTATCAATGTAAGCCTATCAGTGAAGGTAAAATACACAGAAAACACACCGCAGGCTCTCAAGAACTCAAATCTGACATTTTGGATATTCTGGTGACAAAACATGGCAACCATGGAATCCTTCACCTCCACTCTGTACACATCTGTCTTACAGTCACATCTCACCTCTGTGACCTCATATTATATCCACTAACACCAAGGCCACATATATTTAGTCATATAGTCTGCCATTGAATAAATAATGATATGTGTGAGTAGTCCTTATATTACAGCGGGTGGCTGACTGTATTTTATTGAAGCTCTCCTCCTTTAATGTGCTTTAAGTCACCACAGGATGGCAGCATTGCACTGATCCCGTGTATCACCTGTGTCACACTGTGGGAGGGAAAAAAAGGCTTAAGGGGTCTGAAAATTGTCTGGAGGCACCACCAGGCTGCTTATTAAGAGGGTTTGTACTGTGTAATTGGTGAAAGAAAATTAACTGCATGTGACAAATGTGAAGGAAAAGGGCCTGCAATAAAATAGAATAAAAATTAAATAAATTAAAATGCTATTTTCACTGATTTAATGCACTACCTTTGACTGCAGGCTATTATTGCATGGGACCTTGAGATGACAAATAAGCAGGCACAACATGTTGACTACTGGTGTCAGACTACAGGAGTCAACTAAAAATAGTCATCATCTGCCTTCATGACTGCACACCACAGCTTTTTGTCACCTTTAAACAAGTACAGGTGAACTCTTGTGTATATACAGTTGCTCCTGCTGGAGTAGTAGCGTAGAGAAAGCCTATAAAAAGTAATGTAGGAAAAGATATTAAGAAATACATTTAAGAACAAAATACTGTAATGTTTTGGGGAAAGCCTATAGATAAAGCAAGCAAGGGAACGTCCACAAAACGTCACATCCGGTTCGTGTCCAGGGGGAAAACAAACCACTTTCCACAATGCCCAGGAGCTGCTGTGTGCCCTTTTGCACAATAAATAAATACCTGAAACTGACACCGGAATATCCCTTTAACAGTAGCTTGTTCCTCTAGCCCTCCTCATGGCAGCCCAGATATACTCCGATGGACACATCTGAGTGGTTCAGTTGAGCTGTGTGATACTACGAGCAAAGTTTCATGTGTCAAACCTTCTTGGTGTTTTAAAAATAGCGATTTTGACGATAATCTTAAAAATGGCTATTTACGCTTTTACGCTAAGGTTTGTCTTATATACATTCACAAAAAAAGCCTAGGTTGCATTTTCGCAAGAGTTTCACTTTAATGCTGCCAGGGATCGTTTTTGACCAAAGTCCAGGAATCTGAATCCACATTTCCATCAACAGAAGAATACCTGTTGTGTGACACAATATTTTTTAAATATTCTAATATTCATCGATAATAAGTCTATGAAAGGAGTCCAGCTGCAGAAATCTCCACAGCCGGACCGATTAGCTGACGGGAAGCCTCGGCCATCATCGGTGTGTTTGCTGCTGCCAGAATAACTCGAATTTATAACAAAATGATCACCGACAGATGGTTGTTTTTACTTCGTGTCCCTGAAGAAACACTTGGAGCAGCTGGAAAACTACTTCTGACGGAGCTCTGATGTATTTTAAAACACTTTAGGAGAGAAATGAGAGGGAAAAGTAGCGGAGTAGCGCTGCTCACCGCGGTGAAAGCGGGAGGTTTGGAGGCTCCTCCAACAAAAAGCAGAGAGCAGCAGAGCTCTACATGACTTCAATATGAAGAGAAACAAGTCCGCTATCGGCTCCTTCACTGTCAGCCTTCAACTCTGGTCCCACATTTAGTCTGGAGTCTTTTGTCGATGAAGAGAAAACACAAGTGGCCCGGCATTCACACTGTTCACAGGAGCCGCGGCCCGGGTTGACTCTCCACGGTTCTCATGGTGTGTTTAAGGACCGCCTCCTGTTCTGGATTCTCCATTCGTCCAGTCACACTCTCGTCTCGCTGTCGTGAGTAGCATCAGATTTTGAATACACAATGGCAGAAGTAGCTCCAGCTCCCGCCGCCGCCGCTCCGGCTAAAGCCGCCAAGAAGAAGGCGAGCAAGCCCAAGAAGGTCGGCCCCAGCGTCAGAGACCTGATCGTCAAGGCTGTGTCCGCATCCAAGGAGAGAAGCGGAGTGTCTCTGGCCGCTCTCAAGAAGGCTCTGACTGCCGGAGGCTACGATGTGGATAAGAACAAGGCTCGCGTCAAGACCGCCGTCAAGGCTCTGGTGCTCAAGGGGACTCTGGTCCAGACCAAGGGGACCGGAGCATCCGGCTCCTTCAAGATCAGCAAGAAGGTGGCCGAGCCCAAAGCCAAGAAGCCGGCCAAGAAGGCTCCTGCTAAAGCCAAGAAGCCCGCAGCCAAGAAACCCGCAGCGGCCAAGAAGCCCAAAGCTGCGGCCAAGAAGCCAGCAGCCGCCAAGAAGTCCCCCAAGAAGCCCAAGAAACCCGCAGCCGCCAAGAAACCCGCCAAGAGCCCCAAGAAGGCCGCCAAGAGCCCCAAGAAGGTGGCCAAGAAGGCTCCTGCAGCCAAGAAGGCTCCCGCAAAGAAGACTGCCAAGCCCAAAGCCAAGAAGGCAGCAGCACCCAAGAAGAAGTGAGCCCTCACCAACACCTGACACCTCCTCAACAAAGGCTCTTTTCAGAGCCACCCACACCATCCTCAAAGAGCTCAGTCCTCTTCATTATTCACCCAAATCTCATCACTAACTAATCTCTTACATTTTAATGCCACTGACACTCAACATCACACTCTATGTTCACCTGCTGGACGGTGGGAGAACTCCTCTTCACTTCTCAAACTGCTTTTATCACACTGCAGGTTTCAACGCACCACTTAACTGATACTGATTATTTTCTTAACAAAGTGTCACGTCACAGACAACACAACAAACTCAGCTTCCTTTGGAACTAAAATCTCTCTTCAGTCTGAGAACCACATTCAGGTTTCATGTTATTCTGCACGTGACTCAACTAGCATCTGGTCTCAAGTGACGCACGCGCGGGAACAGGAAGAGATGAAGGCCTTCACTTAATAATATCTCATTACATCTGTTCAGTTGCACCTGATGATCTGAATGATAAATACTGTGCAGTTCATTTATAAACATTATTTGGATGAGTTGCAGCCTTTAACCTTCACAATTACCTGATACAATGTTTTATCAACCATGTTATTGTTTCTTAACAGTAAAATTACTGAACTGTATTTTCAATTCACATTTTTTGTTCTATTGATTCTTTTTCCTTTTTAAATCTTGCAGTATGGCAGGTGAATGCATGTATATATTTATAAATTTGGTGCTATTATTACTATTGTGTTTTTTATTGTGTGTTATGGCTTTTTTTGTTTCTATGTGATTTGTTACATTCTAACGAATGTAACAATGTTACATTGTTGCAACATTGACGTTTCTATTGATCAATAAAGAAATCTATTTTAAAGTTATTTTAAGTAGCCTATGTTAAATAAGTTTGAACAAGTTAAAATCGTGTTCTTGATGTATGTGTGGGGGTAGAGATGAATTAAGTGACTTAAAAAAGTTATAGTAAAATTAAAGGCGAAGGAATCAGCTTAGTAAAGCCCGCCCGACCCAAAGGTGAATAGATCGGACCAAAAAAATAAAATAGCAATAGTGATACAGAGGTGAGTATTGGTATCGGAAATTTGCAGTATCAACCACCCCTACTAAAAAGTAGTTACATGAAACATATGTAAACATGCGTAAATTCATCAATTTAGCAAAATGTCTCATGTATTTAACAAAATAAAGTGATTTTGTAGAGTATAAACTCATGTGGGTTGTATAGTGAGACAGACATGAGGATCATTGCTGTTTATGAGAAGTGAGTGGGGGGCTCTTAAAAGAGCCTTTGTGTTGGTGGTCTCTGACAGAGCGGTTTACTTCTTGGCGGCCTTCTCGGTCTTCTTGGGCAGCAGGACAGCCTGGATGTTGGGCAGCACGCCGCCCTGAGCGATGGTGACTCCACCCAGGAGCTTGTTGAGCTCCTCGTCGTTGCGGACAGCCAGCTGCAGGTGACGGGGGATGATACGGGTCTTCTTGTTGTCACGGGCAGCGTTTCCAGCCAACTCCAGGATCTCAGCGGTCAGGTACTCCAGCACAGCCGCCAGGTAGACGGGGGCGCCGGCACCCACACGCTGAGCATAGTTCCCTTTGCGGAGCAGCCTGTGGACACGACCGACGGGGAACTGGAGCCCGGCACGGGAGGAGCGGGTCTTTGCCTTCGCTCTGGCTTTGCCGCCGGTTTTGCCTCTTCCGCTCATAGTTCACGTCTTTCTAAAGTCTCGACTCAGAAAATGTGCTGCCGCTCGTCACAAGCCTCCTTTTTATGTCCGCGGAGCGTGTGCGGGTCTCCACCAGACCAACCAGAGAAGAGGCTTTCAGCAGAGGGGCCCCTGGACGAATGAAGGCGGACTTTTTGAACGGATTCCTCGCCAATAAGCAGCGGAGAGTCAGGCGGGGGTCGACTCCTCCAGGCGGAGCTGAGCTCCGAGAGGAGCCGCTAACCAATCAGGAGCCGGAGCTCTGAAGCCGCGTCACCGTTTCGCAGCCGCTCCCGCAGCTTAAGAGCAGCCAGTCTCCTCTCTGGTCTCCACTTTTCTCCCGACTGTTGCGAGGAAGAAGAAGAAACAATGGCAAGAACCAAGCAGACCGCTCGTAAATCCACGGGAGGCAAAGCTCCCAGGAAGCAGCTGGCCACCAAGGCTGCCCGTAAGAGCGCCCCGGCCACCGGCGGAGTGAAGAAGCCTCACCGTTACAGGCCCGGTACCGTGGCTCTCCGAGAGATCCGTCGCTACCAGAAATCCACCGAGCTGCTCATCCGCAAGCTGCCCTTCCAGCGCCTGGTTCGAGAAATTGCTCAGGACTTCAAGACCGACCTGCGCTTCCAGAGCTCCGCTGTCATGGCTCTGCAGGAGTCCAGCGAGGCTTACCTGGTCGGCCTCTTCGAGGACACCAACCTGTGCGCCATCCACGCCAAGAGGGTCACCATCATGCCCAAAGACATCCAGCTGGCCCGCCGCATCCGCGGAGAGCGCGCATAACCTGTGTGCTGCTCCACCGACCACCACGGCTCTTTTCAGAGCCCCTCACTCCTCTACACAGAGCTGCTTCCTTTATTGTTCATGCCAAATCTTTCTCTAAATTTAAAACTGCTTTCACTACTGTTCCTATGAATGATATTCTCACGCGTAATTTTATAAAGTCCACTGCTCTGTTACATCTTGGTAACAGCCTTTTGCAATGTTCCCAATTAACTCATTTCGCACTCATTTTCTCACCATCAGTAATAGAAATGTGCACCATCAGACTGCAAAGCAGTCAATTCATAATTTTAACACAAGGTGAAAAGTTGAGAACAAAATGCAAATAATGAACCAGTCTCTCTGAGCAGCAGACACTGATCTTCTCTTGGTAATCACTGCTGATCAAAGACTTTAGTACACTATCAATTTAACAGCAAGGCTCCTCTCTTAAAGAGGCAGCGACTGCAGATATGTTTCTCTTTATACACACAGAAACCAGTGATAGAGAATAAAACGATTCAGATGCAACAAACACTGCAGAGAGAGGTAATTTATCATTCTTTAAATCTAATGACTGAAAGAAGATATTGTTTTTGTCAGTGTGACTTGTAGATAAAGGGCCTCTCAGACAGGATGCAGCTTCCTGGCTCCTGTTCGAGCTCAGCAGCAGCTTCATCACCCTGGACAGAGACAGCAGGTAGCAGCTCTGCTGGTGTCAGTTCAGCACCTGAGACAGCGACGGATGCACAAGACTCCCTGGAGAAGAGGACAGGAAGCTCCACCTGCACTCACCTGAGAGAGCTGAGACACAGCTGCAGCCAATCACACAGCGAGGCACGCGCGTTCATGCTGTTGCTCAGTAGGTGGCGCTCGTGCACTAAATCATCGACCTTCATGACAGACCACAGAAGAAGAAGAAGCAGCGACCCTGCCTCTGCTTTCAACTACGTCCTCAGTTAACAAATAAATGTCAGGGACGCGGCGGTTGGATTTTATTCAGTTACATTTCTTTGACCTGTGACAATGAGCGGAAGAGGCAAGGGAGGAAAAGGACTCGGTAAAGGAGGCGCCAAGCGTCACCGCAAAGTCCTCCGTGATAACATCCAGGGAATCACCAAGCCCGCTATCCGCCGTCTGGCTCGCCGCGGTGGAGTCAAGCGTATCTCCGGGCTCATCTACGAGGAGACCCGCGGAGTCTTGAAGGTTTTCCTGGAGAACGTCATCCGTGACGCCGTCACCTACACCGAGCACGCCAAGAGGAAGACCGTCACCGCCATGGATGTGGTGTATGCTCTCAAGAGGCAGGGCCGCACTCTGTACGGCTTCGGAGGCTAAACTGCCGCGTCCTCAATTCTAAACAACCAAAGGTCCTTTTAAGGGCCGCACACTTCATTCGTTTTTAAGAGCTGATTTCCAAATTGTTGTAGGAGATGAAAACGGATATATACACTTGTTTTGAAACCCAAACGGCGTTGAAAGAAACAAAGCGTAGTCATTCAGTGGCTTAAATTTCTTGATTCTATATTTTATAAAATGGTTGACTAGAATATGTAGGGTTTTTTTTTTTTTTTTTTTGTAGTTAAACTTGGTGAAGTTAGTTCCACATAGGCAAATTTCACTCAAATTTTAATAATTTACCCTCAAGACTGTGAATTCTTGAGTCATTGTTTATCTCCAAATAAAATGGGTGACTAGGGTCAAATATGTAACGATGGCACAATGAAACTTCCCCAGCTGATCACCTACACATAATTTCATCCCTTTAACTTCAACTTTTATTTTAGAGACTAAAGTACAGTTTTGACTTTAACTTGGGTTACAGTGTTTGGTTGCAATATCTCAGATCCAATCTCCCACCCTGTAGTGATGGCAAAATGAAGCCTCAGGAACCAATGAAGGCTTCAGTCCAATTGTATCAAAATATCATTCAACGCGCGAAGCTTCAGACTCTTTGGCGATATCTGCTGGTGAAAGTTAAGCACTGTCATGAATTCACATCCGCATCGATTAGCTACTGTTTACCATCTTTGGATGTTCAGTATGAATTAAATCACTGAATAAATAAGGGTACATTGGACACTGCATCAATTGAAACAAGAAAATTTCTTCTTCACAAAATCATAAAAATAATAGTAAAGTTGGTGTTCTGCGTGTGAACATTTCTTGTGTTTGTTCATTGGGGAGGTAGAATCTGAGATGAATGAAGGGTGGGTATGAACATTTGCACACATTTCTATGATAATAATGAGTGTCTTCTCACAAAATGTGTGAAATAGGTAGTGCTATATATTTTAACAGTCTGCCACTGCCAGTGCAGAAATTATAGAAATGATAATGACTTCAGTGTAGTGAGAAGTGCTTTGACAGGACAATGCATATTCTGGCAGAGTGATGGTGCTTGTGGACAGGTCAGGGGGCTTTATTGTGGTTGGTGACTGTGTTTGATTTTTTACGTTAAAATTAACGTTTATTCAGGAACAGTATTTGTTCCACTGTGCCTGGACTGAGTCTGTTCTTCTTGCTGAACACTTCGCTGGCCTTGGAAAACACTCTCACATGGCACAGAGGAAGCAATGGTAATGGTTAATCAGTACTAGTCACAGTTAAATTAAAAGTATCATTATATGTAATACTTGTTGCTTTGTATCACTCACATGAACTTGTTGGCGTGCCTTGTATTTACATCAATGGACACCATGTTTTAAAGTTTTAAATAGTATGATTTATTAAAATACAAGCAACCTGGCCTGTATATTCCAGTTACCAATTTTGCGATGTCTATCTTAGGAAGTAGAGAATAGTTAGGACTACAAATCCTTACCGCTGAAGTTCAGCTTGTCCAGAAGTTGTTTTAACAGAGTGTTGTGTGAGTGACGTAGCTCCTTCATGAATAGGGCAGTGCGTCAGGTGTGAGTGGGTGAGCGAGAGTGAGGGAGCGTGTGTACGTGCAGACAGGGAATGAATGAGTGAGAAACGGCAGTAACGACAGGAATAAAATGTACAATTTATGCTGCAGTTAGCCGTGAATAAACATGACGCCACCTCAAAAGACAGCAAAGCTCCCTGGCATTATTTACCGACCAACGACATACGTGAAAGTGGTTCACCCCGAAGGTAATAATAAACTTCGGCCCTGCAGGAAACATCTCCCCTGCGCTTTTCGACCACGGTCCGGGAGCCGAACAGGAATGGTCTAACAAGAGTTTTTAATCCATTATTGTGTGTATATGCTTACGGTTGCCAAATGCAGCAGTCTGGGTTGGAGCAGAGACAGTGGATTTATAGAGTATTTTCCTCTTCCTGCTGAGGTAGCCTACCCATAGACCAGTGCAATGACCAAAGATGGTATATTTACGACAGGATAATCCACTCTGTAACACATGTGGTCGGTATTTGCAAAGTTATCGACTGTAAAAGTCTCAGAAACAACTCAAGAATTGTCCAGTTTAAGATTCTTACATAAAACTGTTTCTCCATAACAGATATTTAGTTTAGTTGTTAGACAAATATCCACAGTCACTGAGCTTTGCACAACATCAAACTATCTGAAATAGTGAAACAACTTCAAGTTGAATGCTCGGAAATTGTGTGATGTAACATCAGAAAAATGTTTCTATTGTTTTGCTTTACATCCATTTTAACTTTGAGGTCACACAGCTTTAATTATTATGAAGATCTTGTAAACGAAAAAGCCACATAGACTTATTGGATCACTACCCCTGTGAAGGACTTTATCATCAAACTCTTGGTCCAAAGACCATCATTGTGTCGACATAAAGGTGTTTTAGGCAGACAGGAGGACACGACCATCCTCAGGATGCTTGTATGCATGGACACTTGTATGAAGTCTATTTAACACAGTGAATTCTCAGTATCATCATCTGGGCTCATGTTTTATTTGTCTGTTTCAATACTGGACCACTTTAGACAGTCAAAGCTCACAGGACATCCTGAGACATCACAGTGATGCTTCTCGTGTTTTCGCCAACACGTAAAAGGAAGCAGAATATTGCAGACAAACAGTTCCTCACTGAACAGTATGACAGGAGGTTAATGTCTTATATTCCTCAAAACATTACAATATATTGATCCATTTGTTTGAATTTCTTTTCAGCTATATGTTGATGTTTACAACCAGCATGGAGACTGAAAACAAAGTGCAGGGTTATTGTTTTGTCTTCTGTTCCAGTCGTGTATCAACAAGGTGAAAACACAGGCATGATGGTACGCTGTCCCTCCAGCATTCACTGACTGAACACAGCAATATCCTGCTACTATTAACTATTCAATTCCACTATTCAACATCTTGGCTTCTAATTTGTAAACAGACAAACTCGATTACAGGAAATCAGGATTCGGTTTAGGAAATTGTCGTCCTCAGCAGCCTGTTCCTCTGCCCACGCTTTCAGTTCCTGGCTGCTCTCGTTGTAGAGAAACGAACAGTGACCATTAGTACTCTGCCGATATGTAGTGACACAAATGAAGGAAACACTCGAAGACTTATTATGGGAAGGTGATTGCAAGATGCTAAGAAGTAAATTTGAGAGGAACAAGAAGTGATTATAATTTTGACTCTAATCTATTTTTACATCCATGAAGACTCCTGTCCAATCACAGCAGCTGAGAGGCGACACTGAGGTGTTGGTTCAGAAAGTTAAAGATCAGATGCAGAAGTTCTCATATCAACCATCACACCAGAGTTCTCATAGTCCACCTCTTTAGGGACGGCAGAGCCTTCAGCTTTCTTGTATTTCTTTTTCTTCCAAACAAAATACACGGCGATCCCGACTAATCTAAGAATCACCACAGCTGTTCGCAGAACAAGTATGAGCAGGAACTGATCTGTTCAGATAAAGAGACACAAAAATCAGGAGTGGATTTTGACTTAAGCACCATGGGTCATCTCTGCTGGAGGAAGCAACAGTTTGATTAGTGAGTGGAGGGTTTAATGTCAGTGTGAGTCCAGCTGTACTGAGGACTGTCCCCTCCCTCAGAGGAGCAGGACACCCTCATCTCTCCCTTGGACAAAAACTCAGAGACCTGCAGGACAGAGGACACAGGAGCTGAGGGAAACACACTCACATCACTCTAGAAATGATCACGATCTTGCTCATTCTGTCAATACAGATATATACAGAATAAATGTGTAAATTAGCAATAAAATTAGTCATGTATGTTGGTCAATGTTGATTAATTCCTTGATAGGCAAAAAAAAGTTATTTACCTCGAATGTTCAACTTTAGAGTTACAGGTTTAAGTTTGTATCCTTTCAAATCAAAGCTTTTCAGAATATATATATACACCATCAGTCCTGCTCAGGTTATTGATCCTAAATATTCCATCACTGAGAGTAAATGAGAATCTGGTTTGCATAAAAAATTAGAAAAATCCATGGCCGTTCTCAGCTTCCGTAATAAAGTAGTAATTTTTCAATAATACATTGTTTTTAAGTCTCTTTCAGTCACTTTAAACTGAGTAAAATATGCTCATAAAATTACAGTTTGGTCTTTTTGATGCCAAATCCACATTTTTAGAATAGACAGACTAAAAAATCAATATGGTGTTGCACATTGTGACTCCCGACAATGGCGAACAGGCCAAGTATTTGTGGCTGCGCCTGTCCTGAGGGTTCACAGGGGGATCTTACCCTTCATCAGCAAACCAGTCCTCCATCCTGTTTTTTGAATGTATTTTTCTTTTTTATAGCACTGAAAATTACATTTTAAAATGTAGCTTTGAATCTCATGTTAAACCAGGTCCCATGTCCCTGTACATTGTACAAAAGCCACAACTATCCTGCACACTGCCTGCTCACGGTGGCTTTGAGGTCAAGTATTCATGGCTTTGCCTGTCGAGGGTTCACAGGTGGATCTTACCAGTCAACAGTTACCCAGTCCTCTTGAACCTTCATCATGTATGATATAACTCTTTTCAGATATCAACAGTGAGACTGTGAAGCACATGCGAATAAGACAACAAAACTTGATACTGATCAATGTGGGTCATTGTGCATTATTTGTAATATATGGAGGTGATACAAACAAGGGATCATATGTAAATACATTGATATCAACAATGGTGAAGAGCAGTGTGTGAGGTCCATTAATACAGAAAGGATAAATGTGGGGGACTTAACAGTGCCACCCTTAGTTTTGATAATAGAGACTGATTGCCCATTGTTATCTAAGTATATATGTATTTATTCAATACTGACTTATATGCTATTCTATAAAAATAAGGCTCAGTCAATTATTGTAGTCAAAGGGATTATAGCTAGAGGGTATAAATCAGCACTCCAGGGAGACCCCTGAAACTGAGATTATCCCACATGTTTTATTTCATTTATTATTTCGTGAAGTATTTTATAGTCTGTGATCTTAATAGTTAGATGTCTAAATGATCTAAATAAAAGTCATCGCCTTTGTTGAAATAAAGCACCATTAAAACGCGTTCCACTCTTAAGACATCTGCTCAGACCCCCCCTCTGGCTCAGGATGGTGATTTGTTCTACGCATGCTCAGTCTGGAGCACAATCCAGCCAATCCTGTGTGAGAGACGGCACAGTGCAATTTGCAGCAGGCGTATATAAAAACCACGTTCGTAACACTTTAGTTATCTGTGAGTTGATCTCAGCGAAGTAGTAATCATGCCTGATCCAGTGAAAGCACCCAAGAAGGGCTCAAAGAAAGCCGTGTCTAAGGCCACCAAGACCGGCAAGAAGAGGAGAAAGACCAGGAAGGAGAGCTACGCCATCTACGTGTACAAGGTGCTCAAGCAGGTGCACCCCGACACCGGCATTTCCTCAAAGGCCATGGGCATCATGAACTCCTTCGTCAGCGACATCTTCGAGCGCATCGCCGGTGAGGCCTCCCGTCTGGCTCACTACAACAAGCGCTCCACCATCACCTCCAGGGAGATCCAGACCGCCGTCCGCCTGCTGCTGCCCGGTGAGCTGGCCAAGCACGCCGTGTCTGAGGGCACCAAGGCCGTCACCAAGTACACCAGCTCCAAGTAAACTGATCCTGATATCTACAACAACCCAAAGGCTCTTCTAAGAGCCACCATCTCTTCTATTAAGACATATTCCGCATGTCAAATTACTGGAGTATGAATGATAAGGTTTTTAGAATTGCGTTGTATGCATTATTTAACTTTTTTTTTTTTTTTTTTTTTTAAACAAGTAATTCATGTGTGTAACAACCCAGTCTTTTACTTCTGGCTCTTCTCACCTTTACATGCCTAACATGTAACTCACAAGTCTGCCAGTGACAAGAAAATTAAAATTCAAGTTTAACAACGTGAATCACCCTCAACAATAATCAAAGTCTATCTAGCCTACATCCGCCCCCTGTTTGAATACTCTGTCCCCGCCTGGATCACCCTCACTGACAACCAGATACAACGCCTCCAAGTCATACAAAACAAAGCACTAAAACTGGCTCACCGTCTCCCAAATTATATCAGTAACCACTACATCCACAGAATAACCGGCATCCAGACCATCAGACAGAGACACCAAGCATTAGCCCTGAGATACCTAAGCACAGCAATAACCAACCCTGCCCTTCAGAAAACCATCCAAGAAGCCAAACAAACTGTCAACACCCCCCTGTCATTCATCCTCCAGCTGAAGCCCCCGTCCCCATCCCCTGACCCCCTGACCCCCCTCTTCCATGGCCAAGTAACTTAACACAAAACATACAACACAAACCATCTAATACACACACATGAATATATGAATATGAATGATCACTTATGAAACACAACACACACACACAAAACACATAAACACGAGTCTGCACTAAGTACACATGAGCACTTTTTTTGTTTGTTTTTTTTTCTCTCCTGCCTTGGTTCACTTACGTCCTCCTTCCTCCAGAGTCCAGCCCCTCCCACCTCTTGCCGCTCACCAAGCTCCACCCACAACAATGGGTAGAAAAGGGCAGACGCCCTGAGCTACTCCACCAGGCTCAAGAGCTCTCGACTCGACCAGCAGCAGACTTAAACCAGTCATCTAGAAAGGTGACAAAATGAGCGGAAGAGGCAAGGGAGGAAAAGGACTCGGTAAAGGAGGCGCCAAGCGTCACCGTAAAGTCCTCCGTGATAACATCCAGGGAATCACCAAGCCCGCTATCCGCCGTCTGGCTCGCCGCGGTGGAGTCAAGCGTATCTCCGGTCTCATCTACGAGGAGACCCGCGGAGTCTTGAAGGTTTTCCTGGAGAACGTCATCCGTGACGCCGTCACCTACACCGAGCACGCCAAGAGGAAGACCGTCACCGCCATGGATGTGGTGTATGCTCTCAAGAGGCAGGGCCGCACTCTGTACGGCTTCGGAGGCTAAACTGCTGCGTCCTCAAATTTAAACAACCAAAGGTCCTTTTAAGGGCTGCACACACTTCTTTTGAAGAGTTGGTTTTTCTGACCGCTATTTTAACGCCTCAAGCAGTCAATGCTTTAATGTCGGGCATAAGTCCATGGCCGGGCCACTAGTGAGCAAATCAATCTTTAGAGTGATTACTGCTTGGAATAATGTCTAGATTTGATATACATCACATGACGTTCTAGATTTGTGTTGTGGAATCCGCAGTAATGCACATGCTGGTTCAGTTTGATCATTTGAAGTTTTACACATTAGTTGTGCTTTATTACCACAAAATCCCCGTCTGGTACTATTAAATGACTGGGGAGACCAGTGCTGTAAATGGCTTCCTAGCCTGATTTGTAGACGTTTGTATTCTTAGATACAATGTGATACAAGAATTGCTGTGGAGGAAAAAAAACAACGTGCTGTCAGTGATGACCTACTGCTGTATTACCAGTTCCATATTATCAACACTGTAGTTATAGTAGTAACAGGCACATTTCTGATAGTATAGTGTCGCCAAAATGTTTTGTCACACACACTAGTGATGGGAACGGCAGTTCTTTTTTTACTGAACTGAATCTCTAGTATCTGTTCATTAAAATGATTTGTTCAAAAGATTCGTTCACCGAATCGTTCAGTGCTCTCCATCGCTACTTTCAGCACAGTACATGAACGAGAATCACATCCTCAGCCTCAGTTCTCTGACGCTGAATCACTGTCACTGAATCAGCGTGAACGTGAATCACGTCTCCAACGGCAGCTGCTGAGAATCACGTTCGCGAACATGAGTGACTTTTACTGTGCAGTAAAATCACTGTTTTAGCAGTACAGCTACTGAATGTGAATAATCTCCTCTGTCCTGGGTGAGTGACACAGTGCCATTTTCAACACAGTACCTGAACGAGAATCACGTCCTCAGCGTCAGTTCTCTGTGTGCAGTAGGTTCGCGTATCGCGAACGAGAATCACATCCTGACAGTTCTCTGAGTGAGTCGCGGCAGTTCCACTCCCAGCTGGCATGATCGCGGCTGAGCTCAGCTGAACTGAGAAAGGAACGAATCAGTCCAAGAAAAGATTTATTCGTTCAAAAGACACGTCCTTGACCGACACAACACTACTTATTACCAATTTTAGCAACCGACTATTATAATTAGAGTACAACATAATTCATACCTGGTGCATCAGGTTGCAAAAAGATAATCACGTAATGTAACTCTAGATTTCCTGTATAGCTGCAGCCCTTAAAGGCTGTGGCTAGTGGGTTTATCCCTCGCACGCATACGCAGCACTGAAAAAACTTCCTACTGTGTGGCCTCACCTTCGGTCTCATCCTGTGTATAAATTGTGGTGAGACCGTCACCCGGCAATCAGCTCCCATAAACCGCTTTTTCTAAAACCATTCAAGGAGCCAGTGAGGTCCAGAGCTTAAAGGGCTGCGGCTATACTGGTAGAATCTAGAGTTACAGTAAAACTATCGTTCTATAGAGTTCTATAGAGTATAGGCCTCATGCCTCACTGGGTCCGTCCAGCACCACAAGCATGAACACACCCACTCCAATAAACGAATCCATAACGCTCCACGCCCAGCCACTGCCTCATGCGTAAAGACGCAACACAAAGCCCCATGTGTGCCTGAGTGGCACAGCATAGTAGAATATGTAACATTCTCCATGATGGGATCAAGGCTGGGGTCAATAAAGCCTCCTGCTGTGAGGAAGCGGAGACGAGGGTTACGCACTGTAACAGTCCAGCAAGGAAGAGAGTGGGAGAAACAGGCAGCTCTCCATGTGCCGACAAGCAGGAGGGAGAGCGCACAACAAAATCATCTCACATCAATCACTCTGACAAAACACTCAGTACAAAGTCATAGAGAAACGGGAGACATCACGTAGATAAAAACGGATCAAAGAACAGGAGGAAGTCCAAGAATCTGCAGTGCAAATGTCTTCCACCGTCATTCCTCCACGCAAAGCTTCGCGTTAGTCTGGTCAAATCAGCCGCAAGTTGTTTTCGAGTGCGCGAATCTACCAATATTAACAGTAATGTGGGTCAGACTGCAGTGTCACAATCAGACCCATTAAACATACTGTACTTTTACAGTGATTATGCCCAGTAATAAATTGAGGGTATCATGAAGGTATGCATCCGGATTTCAAAGAAAAGAGACGATGTGAGGAAAATAAAAGCTTCCATAAGTAGTCCAAGATTAATATACTGCTGAACTTCCTACATTATATACATGAATAATATTAAGTACTTTTACTGTGTACTTTTTGAGTGTCAAAATCCTTAACAGAGTAAAGAATAAGGATATTTCGCCCAACTTTGATGTGGAATAAAAAGCTTATTTTCCATAAGTAGTCCAAGATTAATATACTCAGGGGTGGAAAGAATAACAATAAAATCTACTCAAGTAAAAGTACTGTAACCTTGATGAAATTGTACTTAAGTAAAAGTAATGGTACTGGTGTAAAAATCTAGTACCTCATTTAAAAAGTACCCAGACTAAAAGTTACTTAGTTACCTTCTGGGGGTAAAATCCTTCTCCATGCAATAAAACAAGTACAAAAACATACACAAAGCTCAAACTCACTTTTTTATTAACAAAAACACATAGCTCACAGATAGATCTAGATTACAGTTCCTCCTTAATTACTCAATGAACTTTAGTTTGAACAGGAGCTGGTTTTCAGGACTCTGCTTGCTTGGGTTTTTCTTCTGGTTAAAGGGTTCGTTTCCATGTTGCCACGGAGTCAGTGTAGACTTTAATCTTTGATGGATGTTTCCTCTGTGAGCAAAAAACAAACAAACATCATCATATACATAATCAATACCATGTTTTCATTAAATATAGGTAGTTAAAATAATGTTAAAATATTTTTTATATTAATAGATTAACTCATATTTTTCAAAGTGTCATGTAGAAAGAGTAGACTATGTCATAGATGGGTCACTGGCAGACTTTAAGTGTGGTCCCAGATCACCTGGTTTTATCCTGCATATAAAACTACCGAATGAAAAACATTCACCAATATATCAATCAATTAATCAATCTTTATCTATATAGCGCCAAATCACAAAAACAGTCATCTCAAGGCACTTTACACATAGAGCAGGTCTAGACTTTACTCTTTAAAGAGACCCAATATTAGAACAATACCAGAAGATTTATTAGCCAAAACTTAATAACTTTTTGGTGCATTTTTCAATATGTTAATACACTCATCAGCAATTTTCAATGCATATCATAGCAATATTAGCATAATTTTGTGAAGTTAAGGAACGAGTCAAATTTGATTGTTTAAAATGAGGCTTGCTAGCTTACCACCAAGTTAGCTAACATTAAGTAGCACTATAAAGCTGACTGCTAACACTGAAGTTAGCATACCATGATTGAGTAAAGTTATTAATTGCATGGATCCATGATAAGTTGCATGTAACCTTATTTAGCTTCACACGAGGTTGTCTTACCTGTACATGCTTGCGCAGGTCGGAAGCAGAGTGTTTGTAGGTGGATAGCTGCGTCTCTTTCAGCATACAGCGTTTACACTGCCTGATGAAATTGTCATTCGCGGACTTGAACTCAAAGAAGTCCTTTAAGTATGGCCATGGATTGGCTTCACGTTCTCCGTTCATGTCTCTGTGTTCCAAATTCGACCCCTCTCCGTCGATACACTTGTCTCTACCCACACACTCGTCCCCATCCGCCTCCATCATCTTTTAGCTAGCTCCTCTGTGGCAGTAACATCTCGACGTTTCTGACCTTCTGGCGCTGCAGTTGTCCAGAGCCAATCAGATGGACAGTTACTGCCACGCAGACGCAGTGCGAGTTCACCTTTTATTTTTTTTCTTTCTTTGTTTTTTACTCTGTAACAGAAGCTATTTGAAATGTAACGAAGTAAATTACTTCCAACAATATGTACTTACAAAGTACATATTGTAACTAGAGTAAATATAACTTGTTACTTTCCACCCCTGCATATACTGCTGAACAAAGTACTTCCTAGACTATCTGTATAACTAGTATGAAGTACTTTTCAAGTAATCCTCTGTCAAAATCATTACCAGAGAAAAGAATAAGGATATTTCACCCAACTTTGACGTGGAATAAAAAGCTTATTTTCCATAAGTAGTCCAAGATTCATATACTGCTGAACTAAGTCCTTTAATGTCCTGCAGACAGGGATTTTTATTTTTTTTTGTCACAGCAGCAACATTATATTACAAAAACAGAAACATTACAATAGCAAAAATAAGCAATACAATTAGAAAGGGAAGATATAGACATATATACATATTTACATGATGTAGTGCAAAATTGACAGTAGTTTTTGTTTTGTTAGAATCGTAAAATCTAGAGTTACAATACTATCGTTAACACTAAACCGAAAAGAGTTATTTCACACATGATAAAGGTTCAAGTAAGAGGGACTAATAAACTGATAAGATCCACCTGTGAAGGACAGGCACAGTCACAAATCCTTGGCCTGTTCGCCATTGTTGGGTGTCACAATGTGCAACACTATAGCTCATGTTCTTGGAAGATTGGACCTGATATATTGCAACCAAACACTATTACCCAAGTTTAAGTTGAAACTGTACTTTAGTCTCTAAAGAAAGAGTTGCAGTTTGTGGTAAAATTCTTTATGTAGGTGAACAGCTGGTGGAGTTTCATAGCACCATAGTTCAGTAATTGACCCTGTACACCCATTTCAGGTGAAGAGATCAATAGTTATTCAGAAGTATGTAGGAGCTTAACTCAGATTCTACTATTCTCTATTCTAGTGAACTATATCTGACCATTTATTGATAAAGGTATAGAAATTGAAAGACTATTTGATGTACAAAGAGACATCTAGACTTTGTTCAGCCCCATTTAGGTTGGAAAAGCTTGTTTCAATTTCCTCCTACATACAATTGGAAATCAGCTCTTTAAATGAAAAAAGTGTGCGGCCCTTAAAAGGACCTTTGGATGTTTGGATTTAAGGACGCAGCAGTTTAGCCTCCGAAGCCGTACAGAGTGCGGCCCTGCCTCTTCAGAGCATACACCACATCCATGGCGGTGACGGTCTTCCTCTTGGCGTGCTCGGTGTAGGTGACGGCGTCACGGATGACGTTCTCCAGGAAAACCTTCAAGACTCCGCGGGTCTCTTCGTAGATGAGACCGGAGATACGCTTGACTCCACCGCGGCGAGCCAGACGGCGGATAGCGGGCTTGGTGATTCCCTGGATGTTATCACGGAGGACTTTACGGTGACGCTTGGCGCCTCCTTTACCTAGTCCTTTTCCTCCCTTGCCTCTTCCGCTCATTGTCACAGGTCAAAGAAATGTAACTGAATAACTTGAAACCGCCGCGTCCCTGACATTTATTTGTTAACTGAGGACGTAGTTGAAAGCAGAGGCAGGGTCTCTTCTTCTTCGGTGGTCTCTCATGAAGGTCGATGATTTGGTGCACGAGCGCCATCTACTGAACAACAGCATGAACGACTGTGTGTTAGTGTACGTGTGAACGCGCGTGCCTCGCTGTGTGATGGAGCGTGGAGCTTCCTGTCCTCTTCTCCTGGGAGTCTTGTGCGTCCGTCGCTGTCTCAGGTGCTAAACTGACACCAGCAGAGCTGCTACCTGCTGTCTCTGTCCAGGGTGATGAAGCTGCTGCTGCTGCTGCTGCTGCTGAGCTCCGATGAGCAGCCAGGAAGCTGCATCCTGTCTGAGAGGCCCTTTATCTACAAGTCACACGGACAACAACAATATCTTCTTTCAGTCATTAGATTTAAAGAATGATAAATTACCTCTCTGTTATTACCTGTTCATTCCATAACACTGATGTCCAGTCAGTGAACATCAGCGTGACTCTCGGATACTACCAGCTCATTATCTTGTGTGTACAGTCCTCAACATTCATTCCACTCCTTAAATCGAGACTGTGTGTCACTTTGTCACAACACTTATAGTAAATATACATGATATTTACATATATATCAATTTGAGATGGGAATAGTGCTCATAGCAGCTCAGCTCAGTCTTTGTTCTACGGAACACTGATGTCCAACTTCCTGCCTGTGACCGTAAACTACACACACTCGTCCTCATCCCTCTTTGTCTTCATGCAGTGTTTGTTTGTTGCATCTGAATCGTTTTATTCTCTATCACTGGTTTCTGTGTGCATAAAGAGAAACATATCTGCAGTCGCTGCCTCTTTAAGAGAGGAGCCTTGCTGTTAAATTGATAGTGTACTAAAGTCTTTGATCAGCAGTGATTACCAAGAGAAGATCAGTGTCTGCTGCTCAGAGAGACTGGTTCATTATTTGCATTTTGTCCTCAACTTTTCACCTTGTGTTAAAATGAATTGACTTTTGCAGTCTGATATGAGCGTGAAATGAGTTAATTGGGAACATTACAAAAGGCTGTTACCAAGATGTAACAGAGCAGTGGACTTTATAAAATGACACGTGAGAATATCATTCACAGGAACAGCAGTGAAAACAGTTTTAAATTTAGAGAAAGATTTGGCATGAACAATAAAGGAAGCAGCTCTGTGTAGAGGAGTGAGGGGCTCTGAAAAGAGCCGTGGCGGTCGGTGGAGCAGCAGACAGGTTAAGCGCGCTCTCCGCGGATGCGGCGGGCCAGCTGGATGTCTTTGGGCATGATGGTGACCCTCTTGGCGTGGATGGCGCACAGGTTGGTGTCCTCGAAGAGGCCGACCAGGTAAGCCTCGCTGGACTCCTGCAGAGCCATGACAGCGGAGCTCTGGAAGCGCAGGTCGGTCTTGAAGTCCTGAGCAATTTCTCGGACCAGGCGCTGGAAGGGCAGCTTGCGGATGAGCAGCTCGGTGGATTTCTGGTAGCGACGGATCTCTCGGAGAGCAACGGTACCGGGCCTGTAACGGTGAGGCTTCTTCACTCCGCCGGTGGCCGGGGCGCTCTTACGGGCAGCCTTGGTGGCCAGCTGCTTCCTGGGAGCTTTGCCTCCCGTGGATTTACGAGCGGTCTGCTTGGTTCTTGCCATTGTTTCTTCGTCTTCCTCTCAACAGTCGGGAGAAAAGTGGAGACCAGAGAGGAGACTGGCTGCTCTTAAGCTGCGGGAGCGGCTGCGAAACGGTGACGCGGCTTCAGAGCTCCGGCTCCTGATTGGTTAGCGGCTCCTCTCGGAGCTCAGCTCCGCCTGGAGGAGTCGACCCCCGCCTGACTCTCCGCTGCTTATTGGCGAGGAATCCGTTCAAAAAGTCCGCCTTCATTCGTCCAGGGGCCCGTCTGCTGAAAGCCTCTTCTCTGGTTGGTCTGGTGGAGACCCGCACACGCTCCGCGGACATAAAAAGGAGGCGTGTGACGAGCGGCGGCACATTTTCTGAGTCGAGACTTTAGAAAGAAAAGTGAACCATGAGCGGAAGAGGCAAAACCGGCGGCAAAGCCAGAGCGAAGGCAAAGACCCGCTCCTCCCGTGCCGGGCTCCAGTTCCCCGTCGGTCGTGTCCACAGGCTGCTCCGCAAAGGGAACTATGCTCAGCGTGTGGGTGCCGGCGCCCCCGTCTACCTGGCGGCTGTGCTGGAGTACCTGACCGCTGAGATCCTGGAGTTGGCTGGAAACGCTGCCCGTGACAACAAGAAGACCCGTATCATCCCCCGTCACCTGCAGCTGGCTGTCCGCAACGACGAGGAGCTCAACAAGCTCCTGGGTGGAGTCACCATCGCTCAGGGCGGCGTGCTGCCCAACATCCAGGCTGTCCTGCTGCCCAAGAAGACCGAGAAGGCCGCCAAGAAGTAAAC